>NC_089595.1:48756418-49058239 GCF_019320115.1 Miscanthus floridulus | reverse complement strand
ATCTCACCGACTGGACGTAATCATAGAACACCACACAACATCCATACACATACATGCATTGCATACAATTGTATCTATATCAGAACAATACACCAATCATAGAAAAATAAGTAAAAGAGTTTGAAATACGATTCTACGCATCGCTATGAACACAAAGACACAAAAGACACGCTATATGCAATTCGACGAAAAAGCGACCATCGAAGGATTTTCAGTGCAACGGAAAATAAAACCTATCCATTTAACTTATTTGAACTATAGAAACACATGTAAATATTTTCATTAATCAACTTGATTCATTACTTAAGAAAAAGCGTAGTATAAAACCTATAATGACTTTATATTCTGAAAATGATGCAAGTGATAGTATTAATACAATTAACTTTTTAACTGCCAAAACACATTTGAGTAATATGAGAACCACTAACGCCACTACGTAGAACACGCCAAAACAGAAGTAACACAACAAGAATGGCTCGATGCTACGGTTATGAGAACGCAAGAGACACTAAGAAAGGAGCTACGATTAAAAGAAAACCACTATTAAAAGATTTATATTATATTATAAAAGAAACAACTACGAGCTTGTTTTAGGTTAGCTAAGAAAACTATATGAGCAATATTGATTTAGATTAATCACAACATATTTAGTTTTAAAAGTCGAGTTAAAGCTAATCATGTATTATTTATAAATGTTATCACATAATTTATTAAACAAATTAAACTTTACCTTCGCAAATGAATTAAGCATGTGACAACATCTACTCATACTTATCACATATGTATCTTGTTTAGCTAATCAAATTATATTCTAGAAACACTTTTAAGTTAACAATTAATCATATTAACTTTTAGGTATAAATTATCAAGGTTAAGCACCTATATTGCTTTTAATTCCAAACTAGTGTGCAAATATACTAATCAACTTAATATTTAGCTATATATGGAAAAATATGTGACATGAAAAATGTTGCCCCTAACATATAGTTCACGTCAGCACGAACCAAACGCAACTTAAACGGTGTAAAACAGAATTAGAACTTAAATTGCTTTTAATCAAAAAGTTATTGAATAATCCTTAATCAAGTTAATATTTAACTTATAAATTTTCAAGATGTGAGACATGTTAAACATCGCTGCTAACACATACCACACATTATGATGAAACTCGCGCAATCAAATCAAAATCAAAAACCTAAATCGACTTTAATTAATCAGCGATTAATTAATTATAGACACAATTAATATTTTAATAAAATAAATTCATAAATATGTGACATATAAACTAATAACTCTACTGCGTAGATCTCCACGACACAAAACTAATGCAACTTGAACGGAACAAAACGGATTTAAAATAAAGAAACAACGAAGATTACTAACCAGGGGCAGTTTCGTAATTAATTGCATCTTCAACCTTACTTCCTTCACGTACGTACAGACATGCAATGGTGGGAGGTGCTACTGTGATGCTCGTGGAGGGGGACCGAGGACAGCTGGCAGAGGGGCAAGGACCTCGGCTGCGGGGCCTGCTGGCCGGCTGGCGGAGGCGCAGTGTTAGTCCTGCCTGTAGGGCCGAGCAGGGGCCGCACGGGATGGCGCCTAGGCGGCCGTAGCAGGCGGCGGCGGCTGCCTGGCTGTGCTCACGAGCAGGGGTGCAGGACATGGCAGTGTAGGGCCACGGGCCAGGGCGGCGGCATGGGAACCGGGTCAGGACGCGGGAGGGTGCTGTGGTGGCGCCAGGTGGCCGGAGACAAAGGAGAAGACCACGTCCATGGTGAAGTTCGCCGGAAAACATCAACGGAAAAGGAAAAACAAAGGGGAACGATCAAACGGTGATGGATTCAATAAAAGGGATACACTACAGTGTAGAGAACAATGAGATCTACCTTGTGGTGGTGGTGGTTGATGCTGGAACGCGATGGTTTGGTCGGAAAAGCTCGCCGAAGAGTTTGCCGGAAACCTAGCTGTGCCAAACTTCGGCGTCCGATCTACGGGGCTACGAGTGGTGGCTCGAAAAACGGGGTGTACTTCTAGAATCCTTGTGTTGAGGCCTACGCTGGTATATATATATAGACGCAGGGTTTGGAGATTTTAGAAAGTGAAGATATTTTAGGAATTATTGATTTTCAGAATTAAAATAATTACAGAAAATCAGGAATTACTTTTTAGGCTCTGAAAAATATCTCTGAGCTTCGAAAAATACTAGGAAAATTCCTAGGGATAAGGAACACAACCAAAGTGGTTTTAGCTCCTGACAAAGACTTTTGGATCAATCGAGGAAAAAGACAAAGCTCCAAGAAATAGGAATTTAATCCCGAAAAAGGTCGGAAAGATTCCTAGAAAGAGAGGCATCGTTCTAACGTGTCTTAAAATATTTTCCAAGCCTTTGCATTTTGAAAACAAGACATCTTATCTAACTTTTGTTTTTGCAAGTTTTCAAATTCTTTTTAAACCACTACTTGAAAGCAATATCTTAAAGATTGAGAGTTGAATTTATTTTCCAAACCACTCATCACAAAAGTACCAATGCAACGGCATGTATGCGTAAACATGTTGCTATGCTTATGTTGGATTTTAAGAAATGTCTTTATCAGCACAAAACATTTAACAGACATCATTTTACTCTTTTTAGAAAGTAGCTAATTTTACGGTGTTACAGTTCGTGATTTTACCGTGTTGGTCTTGTAACAATCTACTCGTACCGGTTGGAATTCCGCCATCCGAGTTAAGTGATACATGTAAATCCAGTCATGGCAAGATGGAGATCAATCAGATTGATCGAATCGAACCTAGGTCAAGTGCTGAGTGCATGTGATGCGCAACGGTGATAGATTGGATCTACTGCCGGGCACCGAGGTGCGAGAAAAAGTGTTGTTCGGTAAAACAGCCATAACTTTTGCATACGGCCTCGGATTGAGATGAATTCTATATGAAAATTGTAGAGAGAAAAAATTTTACATCCGGTTCTCACCCGCTTCGCCGGTTTCGCTGAAATTAGATTTGCGAAAAATGGCCGGGAAGATGGTGTTTTTGGCGTTTTAAGATTAGACGTCGGAATCGGTTAACTCTGTTTTGCAGGAATTTGTGACTGGTATAGCCCTTATGTGTATGTGATGCATGTATGTAATTAATTCATGGCTTGCATGCCGTGAGTATTACAATATGGCTGGAGCCACTAAGATATTGTTAAATTGATGTAATGGCCTGCGTGCCAAACTGTGATGATCCTATCCGCGACTATGTAATCTTCTTCACTGCCTTGCGTTAGTGATAGCTAGTCTTGGTGGACTCATCACTGAAGGATGGCATACATGGATCATGGAGATGGAGATCATCATGAGGAATAGTTCGATGGAGATGGAGATCCCCAAAGGAACATTGGGCTATACCATGTCATATCTATGTTAATGTCGTTCTTACTATGTTCTACTTTCACATGCGATAATGTTTTTGTCTACATGCGATGTTGAAGTAGAACGATCCCTCAGCAATGTTTAAGTTAAAATGCTTCCCGAAACCTTGCACTGTCATGTGTCTTGTACAATCGGTGGTGGGTCTATGAAATTAGGGTGCCACTAGTTTTCCTTGACTAGACAGGTTCGTATCGGATACTTACAGCAGAAGGGTTGGTTACTTGAACAAGTTCATCCTAACGGTTAGGGACCTTTGAGCATGAGTAGTTGGGCACCAAAGCATAGAGATGCTACCCAACAACAAGAGTCATATGTGATATGATTAGCAAAGAGTTGCTTACCAATCTACCATGTCTTCTAGCGGTGATGCTAAAGCTCACTAGTAGACTTGTTAGTTGTGGGTTTTGAATCACTAAGTTTTAATAGAAGGATATTGATTTTAGTGGGAGTAGATTATATTAAAGTTTTAATATTGTTTACTCTATCTTGGATACATTGTCTTAGTATTTTGCATTACTTTTGTTGTAGATAAATGGCACTTAGCAATCAACCATTTACTTTGTGTTCAATTCTTGAGAAAGATAAGTTGAATGGAACAAACTATGTGGATTGGATCCGCAACCTGAGAATTGTTCTCAGGGCTAAGAAAAAGGAAGAAATTCTAGACACCCCAATACTAGATGAGCCTGCTGATAATGCACCTGCTGTAGAGAAAAATGCTTACAGGAAAGCATGTGATGCTGATCTTGAAGTGAGTTGCCTTATGCTTGCTTGTATGGAACCAGATCTACAGTTGCAGTTTGACAATAACCATGCAACGCACGATATGATCGTGGCGCTCAATGATATGTTCTAGACTCAAGCCAGGACTGAAAGGTTCAATGTCTCAAAGGCTTTTGCTAAAACCAAGCTAGCAAAGGGCGCAACAGTTGGGCCACATGTGATCAAAATGGTTGGTTACACTCAGAGGTTGCAGAAGCTGGGCTTCCCAATTGGTCCTAAATTAGCTACTGATTTTATTCTCGTGTCTCTTCCGCCCAGCTATGGAAATTTCATCATGAACTACCATATGCATGGGGCGGAGAAGGGCTTGAATGAATTATGTGGCATGCTTAAAATAGCAGAGGTTGATATCAAGAAAGGTGCTGGCAGTAGCCATGTGATGGCGGTCCAAAACAAGCCTAAGTTTAAGAAGAAGGGCAATTCTTGGAAGAAGAAAAAGGGCAAGGCTAAAGATGAGATCTCTAAGCCAAACCCACCTGCGCCCAAGGCTAGACCACCTGCTGATGCTGAGTGCTTTCATTGTCATGGGAAAGGTCACTGGAAGAGGAACTGCAAGTTGTACCTAGAATCCATAAAGGATCACGGTAGTAAAGGGACTCCCACAGCTTGTACACTTGTTGTTTATGTTACGGACATTTTCCTTGCTAATTCTTATATTAATTCTTGGGTATTTGATACCGGATTGGTTGCTCATATTTGCAATACGATGCAGGGAATGATAAGAAGTAGAAGCATGGAAAAGGGAGAAGTTGATTTCCACGTGGGCAATAATGCAAGAGTTGCTACGTTGAACGTCGGGACGATGCAACTCCACCTCCCGTCAGGATTTATTATGGAGTTGAATAATTGTTATTTTGTTCCTAGTTTAAGTCAAAACATTGTGTCACCTTCGTGTTTGATGAAGGATGGTTATTCATTTGTGAGTAAAGACAATGGTTGTGTGATCTCTAAAAATGACATGTTTGTGGCTTCTGCATCCATTGTGAATGGGTTATTTATTTTAAATCTTGAAGATGCTCCTATCTATAATATAAGTGCTAAAAGGCCTCGGCTTAATGAGTTACGTCCTACCTATATGTGGCATTGTCGTTTAGGTCATATAAGTGAGAATCGCATGAAGTGGCTCCATTCTGATGGGCTTTTAACTTCGTTTGATTTTGAATCATACGAGACATGTGAGGCTTGCCTGCTGGGCAAGATGACCAAGACGCCCTTCATAGGTTTTCCTAAGAGGGCGGTAGACTTGCTGGAACTCATACATACTGATGTGTGCGGACCAATGAGTACGACAGCAAGAGGCGGATTCCAATACTTCATAACCTTCACTGATGACTTTAGTAGATATGGCTATGTCTACTTAATGAAACATAAGTCTAAGACATTTGAAAAGTTCAAGGAGTTTTAGAGTGAAGTAGAGAATCAACATGGCAAGAAAATTAAGGCTTTGCGATCTGATCGTGGAGGCGAATATTTGAGCCACGAGTTTAGCAATCATCTAAAGAGTTGCAGAATTGTTCCACAGCTTACGCCACCTGGAACACCTCAGAGAAATGGCGTGTTCGAGTGATGTAATTGGACTTTGTTGGACATGGTTCGGTCTATGATGAGCTAGTCAGACCTACCGTTATCATTTTGGGGATATGCTCTAGAAATAGCCACTTTCACATTGAATAGGGTACCATCTAAGTCAGTAGTTAGGACACCACATGAGATGTGGACTGGTAAGAGTCCTAGTTTGTCTTTTTTGAAAATTTAGGTTTGTGAAGTTTATGTCAAATGACTTATGACAGATAAACTAACACCCAAATTAGACAAATGCTTTTTCGTGGGATATCCGAAGGAAACTTTGGGGTATTACTTCTACAACCGATCAAAGGGCAAAGTGTTTGTTGCTCGGAATAGTGTTTTCTTAGAGAAAGAGTTTCTCAAAAGAGAGAAAAGTGGACAGAAGTTGTATCTTGAAGAAGTTCAAGATGAGCCAGTTGGGAAGGACTCTACGAGTGATGCTAATGTAGCAGAACAAGTTGAGATACCTATGGTAATAGAAACACTGCCATAACCATGAAGGTCAGCAAGAATCCATGAGTTGCATGGGGATTTGTTATTGTTAGATGATGATGAACCTGCGACTTATGCAGAAGCAATGATGGACCTAGATTCTAAGAAATGGCAAAGTGCCATGAGATCCGAGATAGATTCCATGGGAAACAATCAAGTTTGGAACTTGGTTGACCCGCCTGATGGGGTTAGACCCATAGAGTGCAAATGGATCTATAAAAAGAAAAAGGATATGGATGGAAATGTTCACATCTATAAAGCTCGACTTGTTGCAAAGGGTTTTCGGCAAGTTCAAGGAATTGACTACGACGAGACTTTCTCGCCGGTAGCGATGCTTAAATCTATCCGGATCATTCTAGCAATAGCTGTTTATTTCGATTATGAGATATGGCAGATGGATGTTAAACAGCCTTTCTAAATGGAAATTTGGATGAGGACGTGTATATGATACGGCCCGAAGGTTTTGTTGATCCAAACAATGTTGGAAAAATTTGCAAGCTTCAGAAATCCATTTATGGGTTAAAGCAAGCATCTCGGAGTTGGAACATTCGTTTTGATGAAGTGGTCAAAGGGTTTGGCTTCCGTCAGAATGAAGAAGAACCTTGTGTTTACAAGAAAGAAAGTGGGAGCGCTATTGTATTTCTGATCTTGTATGTGGATGACATATTATTGATTGGGAATGACATTCCTATGTTACAATCCGTAAAGACTTTACTGAATAATAATTTTTCTATGAAGGATTTAGGAGAAGCAGCATACATTTTGGGCATCAAGATCTATAGAGATAGATCGAAGAGGCTTATAGGATTAAGCCAAGATATGTACATTGACAAGGTGTTAAAACGATTCAACATGGAACAGTCCAAGAAAGGGTTCTTGCCCATATCACATGGTATACGCTTTAGCGATAAACAGTGTCCTTTGACAGCTGATGAGCGGAAGCGCATGAGTAAGGTTCCATACGCCTCGACAGTTGGTTCCATCATGTACGCCATGATATGTACTCGCCTAGATGTCTCATATGCTCTAAGTGTTGCGAGTAGGTACCAAGCTGATCTAGGAGAGAGTCACTGGACACTTGTTAAAAACATTCTGAAGTACTTGAGAAGGACTAAAGATGTGTTCCTAATCTATGTAGGTGAGGAGGAGCTCATTGTAAATGGTTACTCTGATGCTAGCTTCCAAACTGACATGGATGATTCACAGTCTCAATCAGGTTTTGTGTTCACAATAAATGGTGGTGCTGTAAGTTGGAAAAGTTCCAAGCAGGAGACGGTGACCGATTCTACAACAGAGACCGAGTACATTGTAGCTTCTAGAGCTGCGAAGGAAGGTGTTTGGATGAGGAGGTTCCTCATTGAACTTGGTGTGTTTCTGAATGCGTCCAGCCCATTGAATCTACATTGTGACAACAATGGGGCAATTGCACAGGCTAAGGAGCCAAGGAATCACCAAAAGAGCAAACATGTACTGCAGAAATTTCACCTCATTCGAGAGTTCATTAGGCGAGATGAGATCAAGGTGTGCAAGATACATAGATTTGAATGTTCCAGATCCTTTGACAAAGGCTCTTCCACAACCTAAGCATGAGGCGCACATAAGAGCTATGGGTATTAGATATCTTCGAGATTAACTCTAGTGCAAGTGGGAGATTGTTGGGAGTATGCCCTAGAGATAATCATAGAGATGATTATATTGCCTTGTATCCATGATATATTATGAGTTCATTGAACTTCCATTAAAGACAACATGTATTGATTAGCAATTATGTGAATTGTTTGTGAAACTCTTTTACTTGTATGGTTATTCTAATGTTGTCCCTGGTCAGAGTTCGTGTGAGGACACACATGAATAATGGATCAGCACATTATTAGTTGATGACTATGTTTCACAAGTCATAGACATGGAGATGTCAAACTAATAATGTGGGCACATGTATGACATGGGGCTGGACTGACCCAACGTGAGATGTTGTTATTATCTCTATTCACATCATGTACGTTATGTCCTTATACCTAAGATTGTTGTATGTATTCAAGATGTGAAATGACCTACTTAGGGACTATCAAATGCTACTCCATAATAGGGTAGTTATAAAGGTGGTTTTTGGGTTTGTCGGGAAACATGCTATGAGACATAGACAATCAAGATGGAATTGGTCCCTCTCTATATGAGAGAGATATCACTAGATCACTATAATGATTAGATCAAGAAATGCATGGCCGTGCTTGGGTTAAGTGTTAACCTATGAGTTGGACCAAATATCGTGAGGCAAGGGAGTAACAAGTATGTGGTTTTGTGGTGGTTCATCTAATATGATCTTTGCGTGCACATAGGAGTTTACATGCCTTGCTAGAGGCCGCTATCAACTGATGGTTGAGTAGGAGTACTCGGGCCATGTCTATGTGTGCGTGAACCCATAGGGTCGCACGCTTAAGGGGCTAGAAGCCTAATTCGGATTGGATCCGAGTTAGACAAGGCTTAGGGTTACTAATGGGCCTCCAACTCGGGAGCTCATTAGGAACGCCTATAAATAGTGGGGTGGGCAACGGGGCTAATGAATCCACGCCTTTTGGCAGCCGCCGCCGCCCATCCTACACCCGTGCCTGCTACTCCTCGTGGACCTAGCAGTCTAGAGGCGCAACGCTTCCTCCCTGTATGTGTGGATACCTCGGAGGTGCTGTATTTGGAGCACAAGGATGAACCGCATGAAGGGGACGGATGGACAGATGACCTCGCAACTGCACGGCACTGCTACGACGCGTTCGACTACTTTGAGTCGCTTCCGCTGCACCTACATGTCTAGTGGTAATCCCATGATCTATAAATAGCAGTAGGTCCTGGTTTATGATGTCGAAATTTTTGTTTTTCGGCTAGCATAGCATCCTCATAACCCTACAACACCCATAATGTGCAGCTCACCGTTTGATTCTAGGTAGCTATGATGGAGAGCCCCATAGGTGGCAACAGCGATGGCAGCAATGTCGTGGTTGGAGTAGCGCCGGTGGCATTGCTACTATAGACAGAGATTTCTCTAGTGCAATCGATCGCTAAGAACTTGTCTTGGCAGTAGACGATGGACCCCATGGAGAACTCTAGTTTGGTGTCGAGCAGCGTCCATGCGCTGTCGACTCCAACCCGGCAGAACGCGACCTTCGTGGAGCACCCAAGCATGGCCATGGCCATGCACTCGCGGCCGGCGATGTCTGGTGGCGCCGAGAGCACGATCTCACAAAAGAACACGTCCCTCATGTCTTCTAGCTTGATGGCTCTGCCTACGGTATCAGCGTCCCCATAGCCATTGGTGGGATGGAGGACCCACCGACCATGGACCCTAGACACATGTTCCAATGAGGACGCCGCCACGACGTGTTTGCCTGCTGGCGGGAGCTCAACGTGGGGGCACAGGCACCAGTGAATGGATTTAGCAGTGTCACGGATGCCACCTCATCCATGAGCGCCAGCCACCCACATGAGGAGCCGCACGCCACATTGCTGTGCACATCGGGCAGCGTCTTGGAAAAGACCTTCTCTGAGACACAGTAGAAGTTGACATGGTCCGAGTCAGGGTCGAACGGGAGCAGCAGGAGCGGCTCGAAGGTCACAAATGGGGTGGCAGCATGCCATGGGGAGCAAGCAGATTAAAAGGATGCCACATCATGGCCTAACACGAGACGCTGCCCAATGGACTCGAGGAGATCCTCTAGCAAGCCGGATCTCCAGTCTGGGAGAGGTAGGGACCTTCTCTTGGGATTGGGAGGCTAAGCCATGGAAAACAGATGACATCAACTATGGTTCATGCAAGAAACAACAAGCGAGGGCGATGGAACACGTGAGCGGGAAACCAAATGAAATGAGGAAAAAGCTATCCCTTTTGCAAATGCAAAGAGGGGAAGTAATTAAATATAGGCAGATTTGGCAAGGTTCTCAGAAATGCAAAGAGGTTCCTTTTGTCTTAATTCTCTTTTCTTCTGTGTTAATTCTCTTTCCTTTTGCTCGTTGCCATGTATGCTAGTGCATGCAAACATGCAATGTGTATATGGATAGCACAATAATTTTCTACTTCCTATTTTGTCGTGATTCCTCTATCACATGATAGACAATATTCAATCAAGGAGAATGGCACGATCAATCAGTAATTAAGATGTCGTAGGATCGTAGGCGTGGGCAGATGGACGAACCAAAACAAATATCGCACCAAAACAAATGTTGCACTAAAAATGTCGCATCAAGCATTAGTGTATCAATGCCAACCATTGACTCATCCTCTAGAGTTTACAAATGTAAGCCATGGCAATAAATTGCAACAATTCAGGGCAAGTTCAGTGAGAAATCCCTCTTTTTCAAGGTTTAACTTCAGTGAGAAATCATCATTCTTTTTCTTGCCTGCCTACATCAGATTGTTCAAAAATAAACAAAGATCAATCCACATACATTTTGCAGTGTAGAGATAACTTTGTGACCTAGCTTGGTGTTGCTGTTATGGGAACACCAATTCAGCGAGCGAGGTCTAGAGGTGCAAAGGCCTGATGCCAAACATCTGAATATCATCTAGTGTAATAAAAAAAATTAGCAAGCCAAAAATTCAGTGGCCATAAAAAAAGTTGACAAGAGAAAAGTATCTAATATATTTTACCAGTAAAGTATCTAACATTGTTACACCAAGTTGACAAGAGAAAAGTATCTAATATATTATACCAGTAAAGTATCTAACATTGGTACACCAAGCTCATGAATTGAGACTATCAGTAAATAAATAAGGCTCGAGCTACTTGAAATGAGATTGGTACAGACAAAGGGCTAACTATGCTAAAAAACAATGGCATCCAATGTGCAGGCACACAATATCGAAAAAATAGATGATTAACTATATAACAAGAATGTCTGCAGCATCATGAACTATGGTTGTGTAACATCATGAATGGTGAGCGATGGAGGACGGGCGACGTCAATCGGTCTACAAATGCGAAGATGATGGCTTGGGTGCATGACTTAGGTGGCATTGAGGTAGCGACGCGGTAGCCAAGGATGATGGCTCGGGTGTATGGTGTGGGTGAACGGCGAGGACTACGATGCGGACGTCATGGAGGCGGCGATGTTTCCAAGTGCACGATGCGGGCAAACGGCAAGGACGACGGCGCGATGTCGAGGAGGCAGCAGTGTACATGGCGCATGGGGAGGATGATAGCGTGGGCACATAGACCAGACGATGGAGCAAGTCATGGAGGGGAGATCGCACGGGGAAGGGAGATTGCATAGGGAGGTGATCTTGCAGTGACCTTGCGGCGATCGATGATGTAGCCACAGGTGCATCCACTGGTAGGCAGACGGTGGATGATCCATTACTGTTGGTTCTCCACTACACGACGAGGAAGAGGTAGGGGTGGCTCGATCATGCAAGGGTTGAGGAATAGGGCGCGCGATGATCGTCTCCGTGTAGCGACCAGTGATGTGCTTGAGTCCTACCAAGAAGATGCGTTTGATCGTGCAGCGACGAGCGACAATGGTCTTCCATGTTTGTAGCGTATGCAAATCAGGGTCAAGAATTTCATATTTGTGGCATGAGGGCAGTATGATCGAGCATGAGACGTGGGTGATTGCTTTCCTTGTTTGAGGCAATTAGGGTCAAGACTTTCTGTGTTTGTAGCGTATGTAAATCAGGGTCATAACCTTCCATATTTATAGCGCATGCAAATCAGGGTCAAGACTTTCCGTGTTTTCTTCGCACCAAAGGACGCAACATGCGGGAGATGTCGTGGGATCGCAGGCGTGGGCAGACGGACGAACCAAAACAAATGTCGCACTAAAAAATATCCACACTTTGTTCTTTTTAGTTATAGGAAATGTTGTCAAGCTAGCTCCACTTACAAAGCCTTGCATGATCCTTGGAGTCACTTTATTTTTGGTTTATGATAGGTAAGTCTAGCTGAGTACCTTCTTATACTTAGGGTTTATTTCCCATTGTTGAGATAGTACGATGTATCGTGGCTACTGTAAGAACTGCTTCTGTCCTGTCATGGACGAGGAGTAGGGCCCTGGGCAAGGTGTCTCATGATAATCCCTCTCTTATGCTTTTGTGGAATTGTGATCATGAGCTGGCACCGTATTGGAACAATGATGACAGATGTTGGTTTCAAACTTATTTGCTTCTGCTACTATTTTATTTGAACTTGGTTTGTAATAACTTTTAATCGTATTCTAATGTATGGAACCGTATTTGTGAACTTTATATAACGTGTGACATGTATGTTTAATCATGTATGATTTTGGTTGTATGTTGATGGTTAATCGAGACCCTTCATGGTACTCGACAGACTACCGGGTTTATATAGGCTCAAGTATAATAGAGCGACTACTTGTAGGCTGCTATTGTACTTATGCTCTAATAAATTGCACGGTTCCACTACAGAAACAGTGATGGGAGCTACAATAATGACAATGTGTAAACACAGCAAACCAATTCGCAAATAAATTAGGCAAATACTTCCACCCCAGCACCATCTCAGTGAGGTGCTTTATCTCACATCTATATAGTCAAGGAAAATACTATGACACATAAAAAATGGAGTAACAAGCATCACACCCATTCAGTTATTAATTGTTTTCAAGGAAAAACTATATATAAATGACACAGTAACAAGCATCATATCACAGCCACATGAGGAAAATTTTCATTGATAACTTCAGTTACATTCCATAGTTGTGCAATAACAAAGACCTATAGAAGACTACTGGGTGTACAATAACAAAGACCTGTTGAGTACAAGTACATCCCATAGTCCAGTCTAGAGATAGGAAGCACAAGCTAAGGATGAGGTAGCACCTCGCAAAAAACTTCCACTAGCATCTCAGTGAGGTGCTTTCCCTTCCCTGTTGCACCTCTCACGGTCGATAGAGAGGCAAGAAGAGTAGACATGGAAGAGAAGCGCCGCTATCATCGCTACTGCTCTAGAGGAAGGAGGATTGCCAGGGCGCCGAGATAGTGAATCAGCAGTACAAGAAGTGTGTAGGGCAACTGTACATATAGAAATATCACTTTCCTAGCGGCCCTACGCTCATTGGAGCCATCATTAGAGCCACCAACAACATCCCAGTAGCCCCAATGAAGCCCAGCAATGCCAAACTAGGGATACCAAAGTTCATTCAGTACCACTTGGCTTGCTCAAATAAGCAGAACCTCCTTAATCGCAAAACTTCCGCTAGCACCTAGATCGAGCAGCCCTCGCTGCACCTAGATGCCGGTAGTACCCAATCTTGAAGGCCTTCTCCTAATGCCGCTGCTACCGCTGGAGGAGTTGGAGAAGGAGCGCCATGGTGATGAAGAAAATGTAGATGGTTGGCTCAAGAGCTTTGTTTGTATCTATCTATATCTAAGGAGGAAGGAGTGTGTGGATTGCCAAGAAGCGCATCTAGCCCTGACTTAAATAGGACAACCTTGAAGATGGAGAAGCAGGGAGGAGCAGTTAAGATGCGTGATCTAGGCATACGCATTAGGGAAGACGTGGCATACGACGGTACCCAGCGGAAGTGGTTAGATGGTGTTGGAAGTTGGGACATTCAACACTCACGATGAATTTACCACCGGTAGACTAAACGGTCATGTAGGGCCGGCAGTCATAACGCCAATCCCAGTCGGCTCGACTTTTCATATGACGGAGAAAATATCACTATCGCATCTATTGTTAACCCGTGGGTGGTAGAAGTTTCAACTGTTGGTTTCCTTCCTTAGGCACCGTCGCTTCTATCGTTACGGCAGTGAAAGTGACGACAGTGGTGTGTCAATCTATAGTAGTGTCTTTTGTGTCTAATAGGCAAGGTTTGATCACCATTAACCAAGTCATGGACCATGTTGTGGCATGTGGTGCTCCACCAAACTCTGATGAGCACTTTGTGGCATCTGAGTTGTTTATCAAGAAAGAGCAAAGGCAAAAGTTGACGTCCCCCCCCCCCCCCCCCGGCTCAATTCCCTTAGAAGGAAGTATGATGTGATGTATGGAGGAAAGTGAAGGCCAAGTTGTTTGTGTTATTGGGAGATTGTTGCCATTTCGACAATGTCATTTTTTCTTGCTCATTTTAGAGATGTCATTTATTTATGCTCATTTGTACATGTCCTTTTTTGCTTGCTCATTTTAGAGATGTTGTCATTTATTTATGCTCATTTGGACATGTTGGAGTAATCTGTTATGATCATTTGGACATGTTGTCATTTATTTATGCTCATTTCGACATGTTGGAGCAATCTATTATGATCATTTGGACATGTTGAACTTTTTAATGCTCATTTGAACATGTCATTTCTTGTAGATGTCTAGTGATGATTCCAGTGATGAGAACGATAATTTTTTTCAAAATCGTCTTAAGTGGTGCTATGATTGCCCAAATATATTGTGACATGTACCTAGATAAAAACCCACCAAGGACGGGGGTTGCTAGAGACATTGTATACTCCAGGGGAATGACATACTCAACTTCGTATAAGCAATGAAATATTCGAGGACCTCCATGGTTTATTGATGGAGAGGTACGGGCTAAAACCATCCTATCATATGTCTACCTATGAGAGCCTTGCCATGTTTTTATTTACATGTGCTGGAAATGAGTCGAGCCGAAAAGTTCAAAATTGGTTGAGCCGCGCGAGCCAGCAGATCTCTGGCACATTGCAGACCTCCATCATCTTGAGCAAGTACTTGAGGATCCCATCCTACGCGCATGACATCTTGCGACGGGCCTACTCCTGCGACTGCCGTTGCCTACTGCTGTTGGCCTCGTGCTTGGAGACACCAGAGCCGGTGGAAGGGAGGCCACTCTACTGCTCCTGCTCCTGCTCCTTGAGGCTCCAGAGAGGAGGGTGGAGGAGCAGAGCTTGTTGGCAAAGTGGAAGGAGAGGCAGCGGGACAGGGACGGGTGGGATAGGATCACAGGATGGTGGCGTAGAGGAAGAAGGCGAGCCCTGGCTCTGCGTCCACATCGCGGCAGGCTTCCACACCTAGGTCTTGTCGTCGTCCGACTCTGGGGGTGGGTACGCCGGCACCACCTCCGCGGGGAGCGGCGGTGGCGAGTGGGCCGGTAGTCGGCGGCAGCCTCGTGTGCGTGCGGCTGGCCGGTCGGCATCTCGAGGTGCGTGGAAGGATTGGGTGATGGGACCGTGACGGGTTGGGCGGAGCGAGGCAAGGAATTCGTCCACTTGCGAGCTGCGGCTGGCGGTCCGTTGTTGATTGCGGAGAGGCACGGCATAGTCACCTTCAACGAAGGGTGGAGGAGGAGAGCACGGGCCGGTGACAAGATTCGGGACCAGAGCCTAGCCCGCTCCCAGAGAACAACCATGCTGGCGTTTTTCTAGAGCCAGGTTAGGGGTGGTCGGTGGCTTCTAGAGCCTAGCTATGAGCTCTAAACAGGCAACCAAACAGCTCAAAGGTGGCTTCCGTGAGCCTGGCCAGGAGTTAGCCACCCAACCAAACAGACTCTTAGGCAAACGCAATATAATCTATGTATCCCATGGGCTACCCATATGATCTGCAAGCGACACACCTGAGTTTTATTTCCAATGGTAAAAACATTGACACAGAGATAATGTGATAATTTTCCAAGACATTTCCTCCAACGTGGAAAAGGTTTATATTCTTAAATATACTACCAAACATGCTCATGTGTTCAATGGACAAACAATTTGTTGCATGGTGCTCATGGGAATGATAATGAGCTAGCTATTTTTGTTAAATTTGACTCGGCTTGGCCCAACCTTAAATTAAGTAAGTTTCAAGGCCCGCAATAAATATTAATGTAATAAATGATTAAATTTGTATGGAAAATGACATGAGATTGACAAAATACGCGCCACGACGCGAATGAGCTCGGGCGACCAGGCCACAATATGAGTGGTGTGCATGCAAATGAAGGTTTTTAAGCTCCACACTTAAAGCAAGAAGGATGAGAGCGACGTATGATGGATCGAGGGATAGACGGATGGGAAGAGTGAGAGATGGAAATTAACTCAGCTTAATAGAGTGGCTATTGTGTATACCTTTGTGTGTTTAAAAAGGTGGAGACATGCCTATACATGTACCTATAGATATAAATTGATTAATACATAAATCAGGTTTAAAAATAAAAGATAAATGATTAGGGCCTTCTCCTTTTCTTAATGTCTCAAGTGTCCGTTACTGGGCTGAGAAATCTATGCTGCAACACGGCCAGGTTAACATGCCCCAGGCCCAAACAAAACCCCACCTCTCGGACACAGCCCCGACGGCGCCGCCTCCGCTACCCTCACCACCGCGCAACACATCCTCGCGGCGACGCGGCAGTAGCAGGCGGTGACGTCCCGGCTCCCCCAATGGCGGCAGACTGGTCGTGGGCGCGCAGGGCTTGGGAGAAGTGGGCCGCGAAGCACGTCGGCCCCTCTGGTATTCTCTCGTGCCCCTTGTCTTTATTTATTTATTTATTTATTTATTTTTATTTTTTTGCTTCTTCAATCTCCCTGTATCGCCCTAACTGACTGACGTGCTCTCGCAGGGAAGCCAGTCCAGGCCGCACTGCTGCTCAACTACGACCCCTCCGGGCCATCTCGGCTCCTTCCCGTCGTGTGAGTCCTTTCCCCTTCCTCAGATCATTTTCTTTTTCCCTTTTTCATGGTATAGCTACCAGTGGCCACTTTTACCTCTAATTGTTAACTGTAGCGATTTTTGACATGTACAATCTGTTAGCGATTGCATTTGTGGATCACAACAATTCTGCAATTGATGAATATCACTAGGATTTATGGAAAACAATGTATCTAGAAAAGTCAAAACGTCATATAATTTGGAACAGAGGGAGTAGTTACGATTGGCAGTTTTACATTTTTATGCTTTATATCTTCCTTATGGCCATATGGTTACTTGGGAGATTCAATATATGATTTGGATATAATCCCCTGTAACATAAGGAATATTCGTTGGATGTTGAGTTGTGCAATGAATGAATCTGATATCCGAAGGGGATCTATATGGCATGTTGTTGTTTTTGAAGATCGGAAATACCCTGTTGGTTATAATCCATGAATGCTGAAGTTTGTGTAGCTGAAAATTTACAGAAAGTCTTTTTCCTCTGTCCAGAGCAGAGCAAGAGAGAACACAACTTTCAGCTCTTGATATGCATCCATTCCTGGACTTTGTTAAGAGGGGCAATCTGCAGACTGAATTCTTCTCTGTTGGGCCAAACCAATGTGAGTGTTCCACATGCTGAATATATTTTTATTTATATAACTTGTCAAATGGATTGTCATTGCTGCGGTCAGCAATTTGTGATAGAAAGTTATGATTTGTAGATTTGGTCACCTCAATCCATGAAAACTGGTTTTGCGCCCGTTGCGTTAACAGCACAAAGTTAGGAGGTGAAGGAGTAATAGTTATGCAGATTGGAGCTTACTTGTTAGTCTCTATGTATGTACCTTTTCTTTAACTTCCAATTCATGGAAACTGGTTATCAAATTTTCTTACATATTGTTACTATTAAACTGTGTTCTTCATAAGAAACTATTTAATTCACACCGGTTTCTTAATGTATAGGTATGATGGTTCTCTTGCTTCAGCTTCACAAGCAATGGTGGCTGCTGATCAGTTTGCGATTCAGTTTAACCAGAGGAGTCACTAATTTCCAGTATAATTTTATGAGTGATGTTGACCCACAATTCGTTATTATTTGGAATCATAGTGCTAAAATGCAGTAGATGGCCTTATGTAACTTGTAATGTACTATTTTCTTGGGTCCGTAGTTACGCTAATGTAATAATAGCCAATATTGGCTGTTATACTGATCTTCCTAGTGTGAGGCTGAAGAAGCTCATGTTGAATTTTCCAAAGCATTCAAAAGCTTAAAAGGGACATTTGTTTTGTAGCCTATTTCTATGTGAGCTCATGCAAAAGTGTAGAAGATTTGAAATCCTTTGATTGAAAAAAAAATGTATACAGAATAATACTACATATGTATCAGGCTAAAATATGACTGTAATGAGACCTGAATTGAAAAGAAAAAAAAAGAGTTGTTGATACTAAGTTTTGTTCATTCCCTTGAATGTTATTTGAGTATTGTAAAGTAGCTCATGGTTACTCTTTACATTGACCAGTTCTGTATTATGACTTTGCCCTGAAGAACTGAAAAAACAACTGTTGGTGATGACACTTCTTCCATTCTCATAAATATTCCGTCGGTACCACAATCTTTTGTGGTTTAGTTTTCTAAAGCTCATCTATGGCACAGGTTTACCCATAGCATTGCTTTTGACAAGATATTTATCCAAACTTGATAGATGTTGATATTTCCTATGCATATGTTTGTATCGTCATTTAATATTCAGAATATTGTAGGTTTGTCTCATAAGTACATAAATATGATTTCTTATATGCATATATTTGTGCCTTGTAACTGCATTCCAACTGTCTATGTGTTCTTTTTGGGTTTATTATTATGCTGCTTCTTAATTCTTAGTGCTATCCGTGTGAACTATCATACTCTTCATGAAAGATATGGCAGGTCATTGAAACCCAGCTAAATTATTATTAGTATTAATGAAATGAAAGTTGATATGATGAGGAAGATATGAGTAATTTCTGCTTAATTTGGTATCTTTATGTAACCAGAATCTTAGAAATTTTGAACACGATATTAACAAATCATCCTCTTGTTTTGCATATTTTGTCCATTGTAACTTCTGAATCTTCAGTTTCATTGGGATCTTGTCTTGCATGCTCTTATTTATCCAAAATGTCAGTATGGGTGATATGCCATTGCACTGCTGCCCTGCATGCTATTCCTTATTACTATGCTGAGGACCATCCATCTTCCTGTTCTATCTGATCTCCTGTTGTTCCACCACCTCAGCCTGCTATAATGGTTTCATAGTTTGGATTTATAGTTTAATGATGCTAGTGATTAACTCAACTTGTTTGTTGTGAGTATTTTTTATACAACACATTTCCTTCACAAGTTCTGTTGCAGATTTACATAGTTTAACAGAGAAGAGATCATTGGAAAAAAGTATGCATGCTTTTCCAGGTCTTGTTTATTCTCTGTAGTTTCAAGATCTACGATGCGAAGTTTAAGATTTGGCAGTTTGAACATCAATGAAAACTGAAGACTGGATCTATGTACTGAATTTGAATTGGCTGCTTTGTTCTATGATTTATTTGATTTCATCACTTAAAGATGTTACAGAGCTGTTTTTTCACATTTAGGCTGCGATTGCTCGTCAGTTCCTCTGTAAGTTTGTTCTAACTTTAGTTGTTTCTTTTGCTTCTCACTCTATTTGATGACCCTGTTTGCTCACCAGTGATTTGCCATTTGCTTCTCATTATGTCAACTTGTCATTTGTAGCATAGTACCTCCCATTTTGTTTAGCTGTAACCCTGTTTGTTCATCTTTGACAGATTGGATGTAGCTCTTGGCCTCTGGCATATGTTTTGTTTTCTTGAACATGCAGGGGAGCTAGATATTGAAGGAGAAAGGGTTATAACTATAGATGCATACCCACCCACTCACCCACACTTGTTCTATAGCAGCCTTTTGTGGTAGAGCCCAGGGATCTAAGATAATAAGAATGAGTGGTGGTGGCCAGCCGGCGCTTCCACGGCAATCGTCATACGAGCACCGTCGGGAGCGAAACTAGAGAACCCAAAACAGAGTATATCCTAAACGCAGGGTTCCCCCTAACTGTAGTCCTTGGACTCTAATACAAGTTGGATAGAAACGCACGCACACAACTGACTCCCTGTCGTGGGTGGGGTCGTGGGCGTGCCCATGTCTTCTGCCGCTATCCTGGTCTCCCCCTTTCTTCCCACTCTCTTGTACACAAACACAAGTCATAACATCACTCCTCTCCTTTCGAAATAGCTCGCCCTCGAGCTGGAAGGCAGGGTAGCGGTCCTTGAATTGATGGACAGGTTCCCATGTAGTATCTTCCGGTGTAGTACCACCCCACTGGACTAGAACGTGCCACACTCCGCGACAAACAGCAGCACGGAGGACACGCTCTGGTGTCGACAACAGGCCACCATTTTCCATAGGTGGCAAGGTGGGGTAGCTGCTGGTAGAACTCCATGGTACTGCGTCAGCACTCCAACATGGAACACGTCATGGATTCTAGCATTTTCAGGCAGTGCAAGACGATATGCCACTTTGCCAACTCGTTCTGTGAACAGGAAGGGTCCTGCATACTTTGGGCCTAACTTTCCTGCCTGCTGTGCCACCAGCGTTCGCAAAAAAAAAAAAAAAAAAAAAAAAACGTTCGCACTTGCCTGTTTAGCAGGCGCAGCCACACCCAGGAGCCCACTGCAAACTCAAGGTCGCGGTGATGCTCATCATGATAATGCTTGGCGTGCTGTTGAGCCTGATGCAGTCGTTCTTTGACTCTGCCAAGAAAGTGTCCCTATCCTGCAGCATGGACTCCACTGCCTGAGTGTTTGCAGAGCCAAGCTGGAAGGGATTCAATGGCGGTAGGACGCGACCATAGACTACTTTGAATGGTGTATCCTTTTGCGGGCTGTGTGAAAGGAAGACTATAAGAGTGAGTGGTGGTGGCTGCCGGCGCTTCCATGACGATCGTCGTGCGGGCGCCGTCAGGAGCGAAACTGGAGAACCCCAAAACAGAGTATCCTAAACGCAGGGGACAATATGCCACGCCTCCTGTCGTGGGTGGGATCGTGGACGCGCCCACGTCTTCTGCCGCTGTCCTGGTCTTCCCCTTTCTTCCCCTTCTCTTGTACACAATACCGATCATAACTTCTTTTCATATGTTGTCAGGTGCATCCATCACATTCTATCACTTGTTACGAAAATAGCTACAGACAGATGGATTAGCAGAGAGACCCTAGATCCGTCCTTCTTCGGGGACTATCTTAGAATTTTTTTTTTTGCTTGACTCTAACTGATACATAATGGTTTTTTTTATAGAGACAACGTACTTGACCCCTAAGTAATATCCTAACCGAATCAATCTATCTTATCCCTTTACTAACTTATCTCTTTCATAACTAATCCTAATCAATCTAATCTGACCTGTACGGTTCATGCGCTACAGTATCACGTGGGCCATTGGACCGGCTCCACTTGCCCTAACAGGAACTAGGCATAGTTGACTATAAAAATAACGAAACAAAATGGATGAGAAGACGATCAAGGATAACAAAAAGTTAATACAAAAGAACTAGTGTTGGACAAATAAAATTGGGGTTTTCGGTATGAAGAAACATCACCACTGTTGTACCTCTTCCCATAACTTGCACATCCTGGCAAACTAGCTCCACGCCTAGGCTACCTGCTGGGTTGGCAAAATGCAAATAAGCCCTATTGAAGTTACACCTCTTGAGCTCTTACCTGATATTTCATAATGTGTACACCACTAGAGTCACTTGATTGTTGATTGCTTGTAGTTTGCTGCTTCCCTGCTTTTATCCACCAGGACATAAGCCTATTTGCCTACTGAGAACCAACCGCTGGCTGAATGCTACTGTTCTGCTGGTCCTGGTTATTGTTGATACTTGTGTATTGAACCTTTTCGGAGAACTGAGGTTAGGGCGTGATTTGCGTCTCTGTTGTAGTTTGGTCACACAAATCTGCATACATCATCGTTCTGTGTGGCCACTCTCCTGCAGTTTGCCTTGGACTTCTTTCTCTCTAGTGGCAGTTGCTCCACTGAAGATCTTGCAACTTGCATTGTCTTTCCAGATTCACACCCAATGAGCCTCCATAACTGAGCCTATAAACTGATGATTGCAGTCTACTTTATATTATGACAAATATCCTAGTATGTACCAATGGCTGTCCAACTTTATATTATGACTCAGCTTATCTGGTGTCATGCGGCGGTGCGATATCTACCTTCTTTTTATCTCCAATGTAGTGTATGAGAAGTAAGCCATATAGATCTTGATTGCCTTTATTTTTTGAAAAATGATTTTTTTTGGCATAGCATTGATTATACCACGGTAGACCTTAAGTTTTTGCATCATGGTTTGCGCACTCATCCTTTCTTTCACATCATCTCCGATTTCTCATTTCTATCTTCCCATTCAGCTCAAATTATTCGGGACTATTCAACTTGAATGTGACTTTTACTTAAAAGAAAACAACTTGTACTTCTAAGAATAAAATGTTAACCTTCTTCAAGGGATTTTTTTCTTCTGAACTGTAATTTTCATTTTGAATTCCTGATACAATTTAGAACTTGTTTACTGCAACAGCAGATTCATCTAAAAGGATAGGCGATTTGGGGAAGTAATCCAACCTGCCCTGATTTCATTTGAACAAGGTTGAACAAAGCAACATGCACTACTACAGATTGACCTATCACCAACATCTTTATCACCGTCGGTATCATTAAAACCGTTGGTGATAGCTATCACCAATGGTTCGTAATACGAACTGTTGGTGATGAGAGTATCACCGCCGGTTCGTATGAACGTGCGGCTTGCTAACTATCACCACCGTTTTGTCATACCAACTGACGGTGATAGCCCATCATCACAGTTGCTTTGCACCACAAACTGACGGTGATAATGTGCTCCTCATCACTGCCGCCTCGCTAAGGCTGGATAACGAGCTGGCTCGGCTTGGCTCGTTAAGATAACGAGCTAGCTCGGCTCGGCTCGTTATCCTAACGAGCCAGAAAGCCAGCTCGGCTCGGCTTGTTAAGCTCGCGAGTCAGGTATAAAAAATACACAAAATATAATATTTGCATTTATCTAAAGTTTGAGAATAATAATAATATAAAAGAAATGCATCTAGACCAGTTACCGGTCAATTTATAGGGTCTAGACCAGTTAACAGTCAATTATAAAGTGCAAGACATGAAGTAATACAAAAACTAATATAAGTTTTGATATTTTTTTTTCCTGGAAGTTTGGCTTGTTTAGCTCGCGAGCGGCTCGCGAGCTAGCTCGAGTTGGCTCGTTATTGCTAACGAGCTAAAATTTTGGCTCGCCGAGCCGAGTCGAGCCAGCCATAAGCCGAGCGAGCTAACGAGCTTCGAGTTTTTCGTCCAGCCTTACGCCTGGTTGAAGACATTTTCACCGCCAGCTTGTTGTATGATACGGTGGTGATAATCATGCTGCAGTATAAATAAATTCATAATTTTTTCAAAAAAAAAAGTCAGATGAAAACAAACTTTATATAAAAGTTGTAGACCTCGACGAGATCGACAACTTTGTAGTTGATGACTTTTTCATTTAAAACCATCTACGGTCCCATAATTCTGTTAGAAGCGCTCAAATTTTGAAATTCAATTTTTTTGAATTGTACAAACGACCTTAGATGGAAAAATGACCAAAATCAAAGTTGTAGATCTCGATAAGATATACAACTTTGTAGTTGACAACTATTTCATTAGAAATCTGTCGGTGTTCCAGACCGGGGGGTCCTCGACCGACTAGTGAATTTATTATGCGTGCTCCCGATTCCGGATGGTGATGCAAAGAGACACAAGGTTTATACTGGTTCGGGCAATCAGCGCCCTACGTCCAGTCTGAGAGATCGAACTTGTATTCCTTACACCGGAGTGCTCGTAGTAGGGGGTTACAAGCTAAGGGAGAGAGGGAACTAGTCCCAGGTCTCAGCAGGGTGTCGTGTGGGCCGTCTGAGACGTTGCTCTCAAGCGGCGGGAATGTGTTTGTGTGTTCTCTGATCCTCCCTCTCTCTAAGTGGCCCAAGTCCTCTCCTTTTATAGTTGAAGGGAGGACAAGGGCAGTACATGTATTACTATGCGGCGTCGTGCCGACAGGGGCGGCATGTCCGATCCCTGTGGCCTGTTCCTGTGGCGGCGTGGTCGTCGGAGTGGTCCTTCCTTAGAGTACTGGGGCGGCGTGGTCGTCCCATCAGATCCTGTGCGTCGTGGGAGCCCCCGGAATGCCTCGGAGTGGACGTGGCGGCGAACGTAGCCACTGTGGATGGACTATGCACGAGGCCAAAACTCGGTCGGTGCCGAGGCTGGTACTGCGGTGGGGGTCTCGGCAGGCTCGGACCCCAATATCGCTGAGGCCTTGGTGTATAGTGCCGAGGCCCTGGTGTACAGTGCCGAGGCCTTGAGCGGGCGGCTGATCGCGGACACAGTGGTAGGGCACAGTGGCCAGTAACCCCCGTCATATCCTGTCCCAGGCGCAGATCGTGGTCACAGTGTTAGGACACAGTGGCCGGTAATCCCCGCCGTGCCCTGTCCCGGCCGGTATGGTGGTGATGCGACTTCGGGTCGCGTCGTTCATTCTGTGACGTTGAGCCGCTGTCCGGCTGAGATCGTGGGGGTGGTTGAAAGTATTAATGTGACGTGACGCACTGTCGGGAGGGTCGGCCGAGGCGGGGGGCGACGGACCACGGACGAGCCGGCCTCGAGCGACACGAAGAATGAGGCCTCGCGCGAGACGGAGGCCAGGCTCCTTTCCGAGGCCTCGCGCGAGGGGCCTCGCGCGAGACGGAGAATGCACCTCCTGCCGAGGCCTTTCGTGGAGAGCCTCGGGCGGGGCGGAGACGGCGTTCCCTGCCGAGGCCTTCCTTGGGGGGGCCTCGCGCAAAGCGGAGTTGGTGTCAGGATGCCAAGACCCCCTGCTTGAGGCTTGAGGCGAGGAGGGGGAGGACCCAGTGGGCTCGGTCACGATGGGGAAGGGCCCACGACTTACCTTTTTGCTTTTATTATTTTTAGATAGGACTTGGGCAACCCATTTAATGTTTTGCTTGGGGTACCCCATTCTAAGGTACCCGACAGTAGCCCCCGAGCCTCGGGGGGAGTGCGTGTATTCCCCCTGAGGGTTTGCCGAGGCTTGGTTTCTACCTGCCCCGTAGGAATTGGGGTTTGTTGTTTTAAGGTTCCGGTGGGTGCGCGCGAGCGCACCCGCCGGGTGTAGCCCCCGAGCCCCTAGGAGAGTGGAGTTACTCCTCCAGGGGCTTTCTTCATTTCCGTGTCTGAACGAGTAGTTCTTATTGCATTTGCCGAGCCCCCAAGCGCAAGTTCGGGTTACGGGGGTCTCGGCGAGGTTGCGGGAAGAAGCCCTCTTGTCTCCGCACAGAGCGAGAGGTTCGTCAGGGGCCCCCTGACTTTGGGTATGACCCTCATGCTTCCTTTCGTTCGGAAGGAGGGGTGGAATGTGCCAGGCTACCCTCAATGGGCATGAGTGTGGACACTTCCGGTGAGCCGTTCGCTGGGGGATGGCTAGTGGTCCAGAGACGCACTCCAAGAGTACCAGGGGGTTTCTCTAGTGGGTGCCGAGGCCGTTCGCGGGCCTCGGTGGCTCGGTGCCTCCCTACGATGGGATCCCATTCGGATACTTCCCCGCCGGTCTCGGACACGACTTAGGGTGCCCCGAGCGAACGTTCGCTCAGGCCTGGGCCATTCGTAGGCTCGCCTCGCCGTCGTCCCTGACTCTGTTGCCCTGGGGCGGCTATCGAAACCTTTTGGAGGCCCAGCCTTCGAACCCCTGGATCGTAACGGGCTTGGTGCCCTTTTTATCGTGTTTGTAGTAAAACTTCTAGCGCGGTTTTAGACTGTTTGTCTTTGTCTTGGGTGTTCTAGCCCTTTCTTCTGATCTTCACATGTCCTTTTCGTTCGGACGGAGGGTTAGTTTGTCGAGCCCATTCTGGTCTCGGCAAGGTTGCAGGAAGAGCCCCTAGCCTCTGCATGAGAGGGCCGTCGGGAGTTCTCCTGACTTTTCATACGCCCCTCACGCGTGAGGGTTTGTTTGTCGAGGCCCCTTTGGGCGCGAGCCCGGGTCGTGGGGTCTCGGCATATTTGTAGGAGGAGCCCCCTAGCCTCTGCATAGGGCGAGAAGGCCGTCAGAGGTTCCCCTGACTTTTTATGCGACCCTCGCGCTTCCTTTTCGCTCGGAAGGAGGGGTGGAATGTGCCTCGCTACCCTCGATGGGCACGAGCGGTGGCACTCCCGGTGAGCTGTTATCAGGTAGTCCGAGTGGAGGTCCGAACCCCATTCGTTAGGGGATGGCTAGCGGTCCAGAGACACACTCCAAGAGTACTAGTGGATTTCTCTAGTGGGTGCCGAGGCTGTTCGTTGGGCCTCGGTGGCTCGGTGCCTCCCTACGGTGGGATCCCATTCGGATACTTTCCTACCGGTCTCGGACATGACTTTGGGCATCCCAAGCGTTTCGCTCGTTTGGGTCTCGGCCCCGTACAGGCTCGCCCACAGTCGCCCCTGACTCTGTTATCCTGGGGCGGCTGTCGAAACCCTTTGGGGTCCAGCCTTCGAACCCCTGGACCGTAATAGGCTCAAAGCCCGGTTCCTTCCTATGAAAGGAACAGGCCGCGGGAAATATCTTCCCTATCGGCTCGGCCGCGGGTGGCGCGCCTTTTGAGGCGGTTTTGTGGGGAGGCGAAACGACGCCTGCTGTCGTAGTGGCCGAGCGCGATGTGATGGACGGGACGTAACTGTCCTCGCATTTAATGCGAGAGACGTGGGCGCGTGGGCCGCCGAAATCGGCTCATGGTTAACCGCGCCGGACGGGGAAAACCTCCCCGATTTCATCGCCCGTTCGTTTCACCTCCTCCCTGCATAAATACCCGAAGAGTCTCGCCCCTCCTTGTCTTACCTTGCCTGCCACCTCCATCGAGCCGTTGCCAGAGCAGCGGGTGCCAGGAAGAAGAGGGGAGAAGAGCGAGCCTAGGGGGAAAGTGAGAAAAAAGCAAGAGCGTGGAGGGAGAGAGGAAAACTCACCGCCGCGCCCGATTCCTCCATCGCATTCATGGCCAGCAACATCGTCGTTGTCGAGGCGGACCCTTGGGATCCGTCGGATGTCACTAAGGAGATGCTTCAGTCGCTTGTCGACGGTGGACTCCTCCGCCCGGTGACAGACCCTACTAGGCCGGAGTGGATTGCTCCGTACAACGAGCTGGAGCCGAGGCCTCGCGACGGCTACGTCATGAGCTTCGTCTCCTTCCACGAGCACGGCCTCAGCGTTCCGACGGACCGGTTCATGCGGGCGCTCCCGCGTTACTACGGCGTGGAGCTCCACAATTTTAATCCCAACTCCATCGCTCAGGCGGCTATCTTTGTTGCCGTCTGCGAGGGGTATTTGGGGATCACTCCCCATTGGGATTTGTGGCTCCACCTGTTCCGGGTGGGGCACACTACCAAACCGACAGGCACGTCGGGCAAGAGGAAGGCATCGAGGGCCGGAGGCTGCACTCTCCAAGTGTGTCAGGACCGCCTGCACCTCTACATCCCGACCCAACTCACGTCCTCCAACCGCCGGTGGTGCACGAGTTGGTTTTACCTCCGCAACGATGATGGAGGACTTCCCCCTTATACTGGGCGGATTGTGGGGAGTTGCCCGGAGAAGTGGAAGTGGGGCGTCCCGAAGGTCGACCAGCCGAAGCTGGAGCCGCTCCTGGAGGGGCTGGCGAGGCTGCGGAACCATGGCCTCACCGTCGCTGTGGTCGTGGCCGCCTTCCACCGCCGGAGGGTGCTGCCGCTGATGGCTTGGCGACGGCGGCTGTTCGAGATGAGGCCGGGTGAGCCCATCGAAGGCACCCGGATGTCTTCCTCTGCCCTCTCCGATGAGGAAATTCACCATCGGGTGGGGGAGACGGTAGATGTGAAGTTGAGGGGCGGCAACCTGACCCCCTTCGCAATGCGTCCGTCGCGGGGGTTCCTTTCGCTGGTAAGTCGAGCGCCGCTGTAGCCTCTGAACCTCCTTAATCTCCCTTTATCCCTTGTTTCCTTATGCGCATTTGTCGTTTCTTCAGGGGATGAGGGACGTGCGCTCCTCCCCGCCGCCCATTCCCGAGGACACGGGGCAGCGGGCGATCAACCACGCTTACGCCGACGCGCAGAAGAAGCGGAAGGATGCTAAGGCGGTGAAGCACATGAAGTATATCCTTGCGCGCGAGGCGTTGGATAAGCGCCGTCGTCAGCAACGGAAGGATGGTCTCCCGTTGGAGGAATCCCCGTCGACGTCGTTGTCGACGGAGGCCTCGGACGGGAATGACAAGGGCGAGGGGGGGCAAGGCCCCCTAGACCACCTTCCAGACGTCGAGGAGGTGGCGCCCGGGGCATCGGTAAGCAGCCCGGCACCCCCGGGAAGGGGAGAGGAAGCGGACCCGGGGCCGGCGGTGGCCCCCTCTGGGGCCGAGGCTGACACGCCCGAGGCGCGGGCGTTAGGCAAACGCTCTGTCGGCCTGGTAAGCTCGGCGGTCGTGGCAGAGCCGGTGGCGGTGGAGGCGACGCCACCGGCCCCACAGAGGATCGAAGGGGCACTGGGGTCCGCCGAGGACCGACCGGCGCCGATGGATACAGATGCGACGCCACTACCGCTGCCTCCGCCATTGCGAATGAGGTTTGCTGTGGCGAAGCTGGGGCTGCCCCGTTCAAAGTAAGTGTATTTTTGGTGGGGTTATGGTGTCTTCCATTCACTTTTTTGGTCTCGTGCTGACCCAGTGGGTTGATTTTCTTCAGTCGGAAGCGGCCTGCGGATGACCTCCCCTTGGCGCCCCTTAAAGCGCTTAAGGCGAGCCCCGGCTCCTCTGCCCACGGGGTGGCGGAGGCACAAGGCGCCATCCAGCGCGGCGCGGCGTCGGCGAGGGTCGACCCAAAGGAACCGGCTGCCCAAGGAAGGGTTGCCGAGGCAGCCCCTACACGGTCGGATGGGGCCATCATGCCCTTTGTTGCCGAGGCTCCCCGGGCCTCCGGGGCTGAGGCGATGGGGGCCCCGGCGCCCATGACCGCCGAGACCGCAATGTCCACGGCCGGTGCTTCTGCGTCTGCCGAGGCCACAACGATGGAGGCCGGAGCCCCTAAGACCACCGAGGTCGTGATTGCAGAGGCTGGAGCCCCCGAGGTCACCACGGCCGTCGTGACGGCAGCGAGGCCGTCTGTGCAGGAGGCGGAGATGCGGGCGGCGGAGGCCTTGGCCGTGCCCTTGGCTCAGGGCCCGTCGTTGTTGCGGGAGAGTGCCCGGGAGGTGGAGGTCTATCCGATCTCCTCCGATGATACCTCCCGGGCGTGGGAGGTGGTCGGCGCCGAGGAGACCGATGCCGTGGAGCAGCTAGCGTCGCTCTTAGACGAGGGAGGCTCAGCCCTCGTGTGGGTGCGACCCGAGCCCCGCGGGTGGGATCACCCGCGGGTACTGTGGTGGAGCCGGGACAACCCTGAGGGGGAGCCTTTGTTCGCCCTTGAGGACACGGCCGAGGACGGGCGCTGGAGTACCTTCGAGCAGTACCACGAGCTGGCAGAGCGGTCGCTACGGACGGCGTTGTCCGTGGTGGCCGACGAACTGCCCGGAGTCGCTCAGGTTCGTGTTTTCCTTTCTCGCGCGACGTTGTTCTTTCCTTGGTTTTGTCGCAATCGATGACCTCTGCTCTGCCTCCTTAGGAGCTCGAGACCCGGTCCCTCGGGAAGTCGGTCTTCCTCCGGTGGGAGAGGGGAATCTGGGACCAGCTTCAGAGGCAGAGGGGTCTTCTTGCCGATGCTAACGAGCTTCTATCGGCATGAAGCGCGGAGGCGGAGGACCTCCGCCTTCGCTGTGCCGATGCGAAGGTCGAGGCGGCCACAGCCCAGACGCAGCTCGCCCCCTTGGCGGCGCGGATCAAGGAGCTGGAGGAGGAGCTTACCCACGCCATCAGTGATCGGGATGCCTTTAGGTCCCAGGCTGAAGAAGCGATGGCCTTAGGCAAGGCCCTCGCCGGGCAGCTGGGGGCAGAGGAGAGTGCGCACCAGCTGACCAAAGGCGCTCTGAACGAGGCCCTTGCTGCAGTTGAGGCCTCGCAAATTGAGGCTGTGGTTTTGAGGGGGATGGTCGAGGGTGAGTTTGAGTCCCCTTATTTTGTTTTCTTCCCCTTATGTTCGCTCCCTAACTTCCTTGTATGTCACAGAGCTGGGGAGTGAAGCCTCTAGGGTGGCCGAGGCCTCTTGAGTCGAGGCCCAGCGGTTGAAGGAGAAAGCCGAGGCCTGTTAGGCCGAGACCCGACGCTGGGAGCTGAAGACCAAGGGTGAGCTCCGTGGGCTCCTGTCCCTAACTTAGGTTGTTTTTTCTCTGGCTCGATCTTATTTCATTTTCCATGGTGCAGAGTCAGAGGCGGAGATCGTTTGGGCCGCTAAGGCTTCCAGCGCGGTGCAGACGGTGCTCGAGACCGAGATCGGGGAGCACGAGGCGCTAAAGCATGCTGCCCTTTCCGCCTGCGAGGCCCTGGAAGTTGAGGGGGTTCAGTCGGGCAGCTCCCTTGGGAGCCGCTTGATTGCGCTGAGCAGCCAGATGCGCGAGCGGCTCCGAGGGGCTCTGCACATGAGTGTCAAGTGGGCGATGGCCGTCATCTCCTCTCACTATCTTGGTGTTGACCTCCCGGCCATCAGTGATGGCTACGTTCTGCCTGATGATGATGAGGAGGCCCACGCGGTAGTCGTGAAGCTGCTGGAGGTGGCGAAAGGCCCTGGCACGGCACTAGCGACACTCTTTGAAGATGAGGTGGTTCCTCCCCTACCCTCTGCCGGTGCTAGGGGCCCTGAGCCTTAATCTGTGCCCCGGGGGCTATGTAAAGATAGAATAGGGGTTATTTTTGTATCATAACGTTTGTGGCCGTCGAGGCCTTTATTTCTGACGTATTTGTGTTTCTTAGTTGTTTTTCTCATGTTTCCGAGCCTTTGCTCTCTGTTGCTCCTGATCAGACTTCGTTTGCAAAACACCCCTCTGGGGCCTAAGCCGTCCCTTGAGCGAGAGGTAGTGAGGGAGTGCCGTAGCTCGGGGGCGTAGGCCGTCTCATGACTCTACCGGCCTCTTGCTTAGAACAGACCTTGGTCCGAGGAGTCTCTACAAATGATTCATCAGAGCCTGCTAGAGACTTGGCGTAGGAATTTTTTCGAAAACCAACTAAGAAATAGTGCGTGGGGCCTAGGGGGAGTCCCCCATCTAGCCCCCGAGGGAGGCTTGGTTCTGCTGAGGCAAAGCCGAGTCTCCCTTGTGTTTATTGTACTGCCGAGACCTACGATGGGCCCGGGGGGTTTCTCAAAAAATAAGACCAATTAAAGAATGCTTAGTAATTGTATTTCGAGAAACGACATATACAATGCTTGGAAATTTAGGGATAAAAGTGACGTAGCTGTTCTATGTTCCAAGCGTTGGTGAAGACTTCGCCCTTCTCGTTGGCCAGCTTGTAGGTCCTAGGCTTCAGTACTTGGGCGATGATGTACGGTCCTTCCCATGGTGGGGTCAGCTTGTGGCGACCCTTGTTGCTCTGTGCTAGCCTCAACACCAGGTCGCCTACCTTCAAGTCTCTGCCTCGGACGCGTCGGGCCTGGTAGCGCCGCAGGCTCTGCTGGTACTTGGCCGAGTGTAGTAGCGCAACGTCTCGGGCTTCCTCCAGCTGATCGAGGGTGTCCTCTCGGGTGGTGCGGTTGCTTTGTTTGTTATAGGCTTGCAGCCTCGGGGAACCATATTCTAGGTCGGTGGGGAGGATGGCCTTGGCCCCATAGACTAGGAAGAAAGGCGTCAACCCCGTGGCTCAGCTTGGAGTGTTCCTCAGGCTCCAGATGACCGAGGGGAGTTCGGCGAGCCATTTCTTGCCAAACTTTTTCAACCGGTTGTGAATTCTTGGCTTGAGGCCTTGTAGGATCATGCCGTTGGCACGCTCTACTTGGCCGTTGGTCCTTGGGTGTCCTACGGCCGACCAGGAAACACGGATGTGGTGGTCATCGCAAAACGTCAGGAACTTTTTGCCAGTGAACTGCGTCCCGTTGTCGGTGATGATGGTGTTGGGGACCCCAAACCGGTGGATAATGTCAGTGAAGAACAGCACTGCCTGCTCGGATTTGATTCGATTGATCAGACGGGCTTCGATCCATTTGGAGAACTTGTCGATTGATACCAGTAGATGGGTGTAGCCCCCGGGGGCCCTTTGTAGAGGCCCGACCATGTCGAGCCCCCACACGGTGAACGGCCATGTGATGGGGATGGTTTGCAAGGCCAGGGGCGGGAGATGTGTCTGCCGAGCGTAGTACTGGCATCCTTCGCAGGAGCGTACTAGCTTGGTAGCGTCGGCGACCGCCGTCGGCCAGTAGAACCCTTAGCGGAAAGCGTTCCCTACAAGCGTCCGAGGCGCCGCATGGTGCCCGCTGGCGCCTGTGTGTAAGTCCCAAAGCAGGGCTTGGCCCGCCTCGGAACTGATGCATCGTTGAAGGACACCTGAGGGACTTCGCCTATATAATTCGCCATTGTAGAGGGCGTAGGTCTTGGCTCGGCGCGCAAGCCGTCGTGCTTCAGTTCGGTCGTCGGGAAGCTCCCCCCGATCAAGCCAATCGAGGAACGGGGCTCGCCAATCCGCGTCCTGATCATTCTGCGGAGGCTCGGCGTTGACTTCCATGACCTCAGGCTCGGTCGAGGGGGTCTCGGCAGCAGAGGGGGTGTCGGGCTTTGCCATAGGTTCCCCAGGTGGGCCCTCCTCTACTGTCGAGGTGCAGCCGATGGAGGGTTTGTGGAGGTCTCTGGCGAAGACGTTCGGGGGGACCGAGGCCCGTGCCAAGGCCATCTTTGCCAGCTCGTCGGCGGCCTCGTTGTACTTTTGCACGACGCGATTTAGTTCGAGGCCGTCAAACTTGTCTTCTAGGCTTCGTACCATCTTGCAGTATGCCTCCATTTTAGGGTCGAGGCAGTTTGACTCCTTCATCACCTGATCTATGACGAGCCGCAAGTTGCCTCAGACGTCGAGGCGCCGTGCCCCAAGCTCGATGGCGACTTGTAAGCCATTGACGAGGGCCTCGTATTCGGCCACGTTGTTGGAGGCGGCGAAGTGGAGCCGCACCATGTAGCGCATGTGTACTCCAAGGGGCGAAACGAAGAGCAGACCCGCGCCTGCCCTGGTCTTCATCAGGGATCCGTCGAAGTACAGGGTCCAGCACTCCGTCTGGATTTGAGCAGGTGGTAGTTGGGTATCTGTCCATTCAGCCACGAAATCAGCCAAGACCTGAGACTTGATCGCTTTTCAAGGCACAAAGGTCAGGGTTTCCCCCATAAGCTCGACAGCCCACTTGGCTATCCTGCCCGAGGCCTCTCGGTTATGAACTATCTCGCCCAGGGGGAAGGATGATACCACAGTCATCGGGTGCGACTCGAAGTAGTGGCGTAGTTTGCGCCGGGCTAGGACCACGGCGTAGACTAGCTTCTGGATGTGGGGGTAGCGTGCCTTGGTCTTAGAGAGCACCTCACTGATGAAATAGATAGGTCGCTAGGTAGGTAGAGTATGCCCTTCTTCCTGCCTCTCTACTACTACGGTGGCGCTGACCACTTGGGTTGTTGCGGCGACGTAGAGTAAGAGGGCCTTGTCCATGGCTGGGGGTATCAGAACGGGAGGATTGGTGAGCAGCCTCTTGAGTCTGTCGAGGGCTTCCTCGGCCTCGGGGGTCCAAGAAAAACGCTCGAACTTTCTCAAGAGTCAGTACAGAGGCAAACCTTTTTCGCCAAGGCACGAGATGAAGCGGCTTAGGGCCGCAAGGCATCCCATGACCCTCTGCACTCCCTTGAGGTCTCTGATTGGTCCCATGCTGGTTATAGCTGAGACCTTCTCTGGGTTGGCCTCAATGCCGCGTTCTGAGACTATGAATCCCAAGAGCATGCCTCGGGGGACCCCGAACACACACTTCTCGGGGTTGAGCTTGATGCCCTTCTCTCTAAGGCATTTGAAGGTTACCCTCAAGTCATTCACGAGATTCTCAGCCCTTCTGGTTTTGACCACGATGTCGTCTACGTAGGCCTCGACGGTCTGCCCGATGTTGTCGCCAAAGACCTAGGTCATGCACCGCTGGTACGTGGCACCTACGTTTCTGAGGCTGAAGGGCATCGTCACGTAGTAGTACATGCCAAACGGTGTGATAAAAGAAGTCGCAAGCTGGTCGGACTCTTTCATCTTGATCTGATGGTAACCAGAGTACGCATCGAGGAAGGACAGGGTCTCACACCCTGCGGTGGAATCAACTATTTGATCGATTCGAGGTAATGGGAAGGGGACCTTTGGACAGGCTTTGTTCAGACCGGTGTAGTCTACACACATCCTCCATTTCCCATTTTTCTTCTTGACTAGAACGGGGTTGGCCAACCACTCTGGGTGGGATACCTCCTTGATGAACCTGGCCGCCAAGAGTTTCTATACCTCCTCTTCGATGGCCCTATGCTTTTCTTCGTCGAAGCGGCGCAGGCGTTGCCTCGCCGGTCTAGATCTAGCCTAGATGTCCAGGGCGTGCTCGGCGACTTCCCTTGGTATGCCCGGCATGTCCGAGGGACTCCATGCGAATACTGTCAGCAGTTCGCACGGAGAAAGTCGACGAGCACGGCTTCCTATTTGATGTTGAGGGTGGCGCTGATCCTCAGCGCTCGGTCGTCGAGGGCAGGCGGGGTCGACGGGATGAGCTTGATGGTTTCAGCGGGCTCGAACGCCCCTGCGCGACGCTTGGAGTCAGGCACCTCACCACTGAGTTGGTCGAGGTGGGCGATGAGGGTCTCGGCCTCCGCAAGAGCCTCGGCGTACTCGATGCACTCGACGTCGCAGTCGTATGCATGTTCGTACGTGGACTCAATCGTGATGACACCATTAGGGCGTAGCATCTTGAGCTTGAGGTAGGTATAGTTGGGCACTGCCATGAACTTGGCGTAGCACGGCCGTCCCAGAATGGCGTGGTAGGCTCCCCCAAACCCGACTACCTCGAAGGTGAGGACTTCCTTGCAGTAGTTGGAAGGGGTGCCAAAGCAGACAGGAAGGTCGATGCGCCCGAGGGGTCGCGTGCGCTTCCCTGGCACGATGCCGTGGAAGGGTGCGACGTCGCCTCGGAGCCTCGACCGGTCGATCTCTAAGAGCTCCAGGGTGTTGGCGTAGAGGATGTTGAGGCCACTGCCTCCGTCCATCAACACCTTGGAGAGGCGGGTGTTGCCGATGATCGGGTCGACGACCAGTGGGTACTGCCCGGGATTCGGAATACGGTCGGGGTGATCATCTCGATCGAAGGTGATCGCCTCTCGAGACCAGTCGAGGTACTGGGGGGTGGCCACCTTGACCGAGAAGACCTCTCGACGTTCCCTCTTGCGCTGACGCGCCGTAAGGCATGCCGAGGGCCCACCGAAGATCATGAAAGTGTTGCGTACCTTAGGGAACCCGTCGTCCTTGTCTTCGTCCCGACCGCCGACCCCTTCTGCTTGGTGTCGTCGTCGGGGAGCCCGAGCCTGGCGTAGTAGCGCCATAGCATGGTGCAATCTTCGAGAGCGTGCCTGACCGGGCTCTGGTGGTAAGGGCAGGGTTTCTTGAGCATGTCGTCGAAGGGCCTAGGGCCTTTGGAGCCTCGGGGATTCTTGCGCTCTGTGGCCGCGACCAGATCAAGCCTCTAGGACCTCCTGCTTCCTCAGGCGCCCCTTTTTCTTTTTCTTAGGGAGGTGGGAGGCTGAGGCCTTGGGGGCCTCTTCCCTCGCTTACCCTTGGTGTCGGCAGTCGAGGGAAGATGGCTCCGACAGCCTCTTCACCTGAGGCGAAGCTAGTGGCGATGTCGAGGAGCGTGGCAGCAGAGCGCGGGACGTTGCGACCTAACTCTTGGACCAAGTCCCGACAAGTGGTGCCGGAGAGGAAAGCCTGGACGATCTCCGAGTCACCGACGCTGGGTAGCTCGGTGCACTGTTTGGAGAAGCGTCGGATGAAGTCTCGAAGAGACTCGTCCGGCTTCTGGCGACAGCTCTTAAGGTCCTAGGAATTCCCAGGGCGCACGTATGTGCCCTGAAAGTTCTCGATGAAGATCCTAACCAAGTCGCGCCAGTCATGGATCTGCGAGGGAGGGAGATGCTCGAGCCAGGCTCGTGCCGAGTCCGACAAGAGCAAAGGGAGATTGCGGATGATGAGCAGGTCATCGTCCGCGCCACCTAGCTAGCATGCCAGGCGATAATCGGCGAGCTAGAGTTCCGGGTTGGTCTCGCCACTGTACTTTGCGAGATTGGCCGGCTGTCGGAACCGGGCGGGGAAAGGAGCAGCGCGGATAGGCCCTGCTAAAGACCCGAGGGCCTGGTGGCTCAGGGGAAGGACTGCGGTCCTCACCGCTGTCGTAGCGTCCGCCTCGGTGTGGGTGGTAGCCCCGAGCGGGCCCTTCATTGTCGTGGCGTCGTCGCTGGCTGACCACCTCATGGTCTCCCTGCACCTCGCGTCGATTGTCGAGGCGGTCCAGAAGCACGGGGACCCTGTGGGCTATTGGCGCTCGGTCGGGCTCGGGACTGAGCCAGGGCTTCCCTGTCCTGCCGAGGCGGTGCCGTGAGAAGGTTCGAGGCGCCCCCGCGCCTGTCGGGAGGCGGAACTCTCGGCCTGCTGAACCGCAGCGGTCTCTAGGAGATCGCGGAGCTCGCCGCGGACCCGCCGCCCCTCCGTGGTAGAAGGCTCGGGCATTGCACGGACCAGCATTGCCGCAGCCGCGACGTTCTGGCTGGCGCGATTGAAGACTGGGGGTTGCTCGCTCCCTTCGTCGTCATGGATGCGGTGATGCACATCGTGGGCTCTTCGTCGGGCTCCCCCGCCTTCGCCGCGGCCTCGCTGTTCCTGTTCGAGAGAGTCTCGAAGCTACTGTAGAAGGAGTTGGTCTTGCTCGACCTTGGCCTGGAGCTCACGGAGCTGCTCTAGGTCTGGGCGCTGAGGTCGTGCAAGAGCGACATTCTCATTTCGTGCGGCCGGCAGGGCATTGCGTGGGGGCATGACGGTGCCCTGCCCCTGGACGAAGTGGGGAGCGGCTACCTGCCCCCTCATCCTCTTTGCCTGCCCTCGGCATCCCGAGCCCGACGTGGAAGCACTCGCGAGTGGGGTCGTAAGTGCCTTCGTCGTCGGAGTCGGAGTAACCGAAGCAGTAGTCGCTTGCGGCCAAGAACTGGCGCAAAGCCCTAGGGTCGCGAGCCCGGAGAAATCCACTCCGGGCCATGCCTCGTCCTCATCCGTGGAGTCGGCATGGGTGCTTAGGTCAAGATGGAAGCGCTGGCAACGCTCTGAGGGATCCTCATGAGCGGCAGCGTATGCGTAGGCGTAAGAAGCAGCGGCATTTCTCAACCCAAAGGGGTATGGGGATGGCGCCGTCGTCAGATTCTGCTCCGGGTCGGTCTTCGGGAGTGGTGGAGCGGAGCTTGACGACTGGGCACCATCGCAAGCCACCGCTGTTTTCCCTTTGTCCAAGCTCAGGCTAGACAGGTCCCCGGCCAGGGACCCCATACCAACAGCTGGTCGTAGGGATATCGGCGGGGAGTGGCATGCCGCCCCTGGGTTCGCGTAGCGTCGGGGTGGCCATGCTCGCGTCGTGCCTGGCGAGCGCGGCGAGAGCGGCCGCCTGGGCGCCGCCTGCGCCTGGGCTGCCGGTGCGTAACTTCATCGTCGGACGGTGGGGCTCGAGGAGTGAGGAGTACCATGTTCGTACTTCATGCCCTAGAGACATGAACTCTAGGCTCCCGAACCAAACTACGGTGCCGAGACGCAATGGTCGTCCGGGGTCTGCCATCCAGAACCTGCTGGGATGACGAAACTGACACGCAGCGCCCCCTACCTGGCGCGCCAACTGTCGGTGTTCCGGACCGGGGGGTCCTCGACCGACTAGTGAATTTGTTCTGCGTGCTCCCGATTCCGGATGGTGATGCAAAGAGACACAAGGTTTATACTGGTTCGGGCAATCGGCGCCCTACGTCCAGTCTGAGAGATCGAACTTGTATTCCTTGCACCGGAGTGCTCGTAGTAGGGGGTTACAAGCTAAGGGAGAGAGGGAACTAGTCCCAGGTCTCGGCAGGGTGTCGTGTGGGCCATCTGAGACGTTGCTCTCAAGCGGCGGGAATGTGTGTATGTGTTCTCTGATCCTCCCTCTCTCTAAGTGGTCCAAGTCCTCTCCTTTTATAGTTGAAGGGAGGACAAGGGCAGTACATGTATTACTATGCGGCGTCGTGCCGACAGGGGCAGCATGTCCGAGCCCTGTGGCCTGTTCCTGTGGCGGCGTGGTCGTTGGAGTGGTCCTTCCTTGGAGTACTGAGGCGGCGTGGTCGTCCCATCAGATCCTGTGCGTCGTGGGAGCCCTCGGAATGCCTCGGAGTGGACGTGGCGGCGAACGTAGCCACTGTGGATGGACTATGCACGAGGCCGAAACTCGGTCGGTGCCGAGGCTGGTACTGCGGTGGGGGGTCTCAACGGGCTCAGACCCCAATATCGCCGATGCCTTGGTGTACAGTGCCGAGGCCCTGGTGTACAGTGCCGAGGCCTTGAGCGGGCGGCTGATCGCGGACACAGTGGTAGGGCACAGTGGCCAGTAACCCCCGTCATATCCTGTCCCAGGCGCAGATCGTGGTCATAGTGTTAGGACACAGTGGCCGGTAATCCCCGCCGTGCCCTGTCCCGGCCGGTATGGTGGTGATGCGACTTCGGGTCGCGTCGGTCATTCTGTGACGTTGAGCCGCTGTCCGGCTGAGATCGCGGGGGTGGTTGAAAGTATTAATGTGACGTGACGCGCTGTCGGGAGGGTCGGCTGAGGCGGGGGGCGACGGACCGTGGACGAGCCGGCCTCGAGCGACACGGAGAATGAGGCCTCGCGCGAGACGGAGACCAGGCTCCTTTCCGAGGCCTCGCGCGAGGGGCCTCGCGCGAGACGAAGAATGCAGCCTCCTGCCGAGGCCTTTCGTGGAGAGCCTCAGGCGGGGCGGAGACGGCGTTCCCTAGCCGAGGCCTTCCCTGGGGGGGCCTCGCGCGAAGCGGAGTTGGTGTCAGGATGCCGAGACCCCCTGCTTGAGGCTTGAGGCGAGGAGGGGGAGGACCCAGTGGGCTCGGTCAGCGACGGGGAAGGGCCCACGACTTACCTTTTTGCTTTTATTATTTTTAGATGGGACTTGGGCAACCCATTTGATGTTTTGCTTGGAGTACCCCATTCCAAGGTACCCGACAAAATCATTTATAGTCTCAAATTTATATCCGAAGTTTTAAAAATTTAAAAACCAAATTTTTAAACAACCTTGGATGGAAAATCGACCAAAACGAAAGTTGTAGATTGAGAACAACAACCTTGTAGTTGATGAGTTTTTCATTTGAAATCATTTGAGGTCTCAAAAGTCTGACTGAAGTTTTGACTTTTTAAAATTTAAATTTGTTAAACGACATCGGATGGAGAAACAACTAAAATCAAAGTCGTAGATCTTGATTAGAACAACAAATTTGTAGTTTATGACTTTTTCATCTAAAGCCATTTAGGGTTCTAAATATTAATTTTAAATCCTAAAAAGTGAATACTAGGGAATGGATATGCTATATAGACACAAGTGACTTAGGGGTAGATGAGAGTGGTTAAAGGAGCGAGGGACAAAAGTCTCCGGTTCAAATCCTAGCACCGCGTACCATGAAAAATAGTGTGGAGTTGGAGCTAGAGCAGCTTCCGGGTACCATGAAGTTGGAGCTAGTGGCAGGGCTTCCTAGAATTGAAACAAATTATTTTGCTATTTTTATGGCCCATTTTTTAGAATTTTGAAAATTCAAATCACCGCCGGCTGATAATACGAAATGACTATGATAAGCTATTATCACCAATGGTTGCAAACCACCTGTAATGAGAATGCCATCACTACCGACAACTTACTATCGAGACCAAAAAGCGCTAGTAATGGATTTTACGAACCGCTTGTGATATGCCCGAATGTAGCAGTGAGGTGCAATTCAATTGTTGAACAAAGCAACGGGCGCAATTCAAGCGTTGAAGGGGCATAGAAGGAATGGGTACGATTGAGTAGTGAATAGTGATTGTGATGCGTCTTTCCCCTACTGACCTTTGTGGAATTTAATTTTGAACTGAAAAAGTAGTCTACGCTTGCAGCTTAAATTCAACCAACTTCAACGAAGAAAAACCAAACTCTCTTAACTCAAAGATTAAAATGATCGAGGGAATGGTAGCTGTCCCATAGGCATAATCCCTGTGGTCGTGCATTTCCTGCCTGTCATTGCTGTTCAACACATTAGAGATTGTGATTGAAACTTTTTACGAAGCTTAGTCTGTAAATATATGCGTTCATAGGGGTCGATGGGTTAGGGTTGATGTGCTTTGCATCCCTCCTGGCTGGCAACATCCTGGCTTAGCAGTGAACTTCAACATATGGAATATGTTTTGTTTTCTCAATTATGACAGTCATTCTCAAACTCGTGATATCATGTTCAGCATGCCTGTTGCAACAACAAATCCATCAGAAAAAAAAGTTTTAAACTAGTAGAGAAAGTATCCAACCTGATTATACTTCTGCAACAAATCCTGTTGAGCATGATAATGTTGAGCATGCCTGTTGCAACAACAAATCCATCTATTTGGGGAAGTCTCTGTCCTGTTTATATATATATACTCGAATAAGGTCCTGCACACCAAGTCGTACGGTGCAAACTGGTTCGTGAAAGGGCAGAGAGGCAAGTGCGACAAATTGAGTAGCGATTGGAGATTATTAGTATTGTGCAAACTTAATTATGGCCTATGGGCTTGTTTAGATGTTGCAAACCGGGCTGGTATCCTGTTCCATTCCCAATGGATTAATTTCCTCACATCAGAGGCAGCCTTACTGCTCCACTACCAGCCATTCATGATTATTGCCTCCCGCAAATAAGGATGACAGCTCAGGTAAAGTAGAGTGGTGATGTCAACTTGTTATTCTTTAATTTTTTCCTCAACATCCAAACAAGACTTGTACGGATGCAAGGAAGGATTCTAGCACTGCACACCAATGCAATATTTGTTGCGTCATATATATTGTTTAGAACGAACCAATATCACCAAATGAGCTTGACAGTGTCAACGGATCAGCGGATCGGTCCAGCTGAATACACTTGGATCAACATATCAACAACATGAACTTGTTTTAATTATTGTTCTTCATTATGATTGTCGTCATTTTCGAACTTAATTACATTCTAGTACCCTGCTTCTTACTTTTGATAAGGTTTGACACAGCAACATGGTGCTAATCAGTTCTTCAAGGGGCACTGAGGCAGTGCGGTGAATCGAGCAGGGATCATTGTTTAGTGCTCTTGTCTACGCTGAATGGGAATTTCATTGAGTTTCATGGGCATTAAATATGCTGATATGACACTGTATTAATGAAGAGAGGTGATAAGAGTTTCATGTGAGCAGGGAGAGGGGATAAAATTATTCTGCACTGTTTTCAAAATCTGAATGTGTTGGAAACTGGGAGATGAAACTCCCACTGAGACTGGCCTAATAGCGTGTATAGTTTCATAACAAGTAGACCAATAACTTCCAACTAATAATGTATATAAACAAAGATTAACTTCATGGGTGATGATGATGTGACCAATAACCGTGCACATTTGTCTCCAACAGTTAAATACTTGACAACATGACGCATGATAGGCCCAAGGGTGTCTGACTTCATTGGTGCAACTGCTGCAACATGACCATACATCAAAGTCAAACCTAACAGCCCCTAAAACTCTTAGTCTATCTCATTGGCCGGATGCTAAGCCTCTGGACTAGTCCGATATATAGCTCTTATTCTTTGCAGTGGTTCAGTAACAGATCTTTCTATCTTGTGAATAGAGTATGGCTTTGCTTCTTGCAGCACACTACCATTCTGTACGGCGTGGCGTCCATATATATATGTTTGCTACCATTGGAGAGTGCATAACATAAGAATATCTCAGTGTTTGCCGGATCATCAACACTTGGCTATAGTTTGTAGCTGAGTAGCTATTAGCATGTTCTTCTACAGGTTCTCGTACCACCAGCAGCCAAGTAGTCCAGGCGATGCATCAGCTGCTCCGTCCGACGACAGGGACCACAACCTCACGGTGCTCCTCACCTTCGGCATCTTCTTCTCCTTCATCCTATTCTACCTCGTCGCCGGCGTCATCTGGGCCTCTGTCGTCACCGCCTGCGCCGTCGCGCTCTCCTTCTGCTACCTCAAGATTCGCCAGCGTGCCGCTCTGCGTCATAGAGCGGTCATGCGCGCCGCGCGGAGCCGTGGCGGGACGGAAGCGGCGGTTGTCCTGTCCGCGATCCCGGCGTTTGCGTACAAGCGGGAGGGTGGTATCGGCAGCGGCGGAGACGCGACAGGGTGGGCGCAGTGCGTCATATGCCTGGGGCTGGTGCAGGTCGGCGAGGTGGTGCGGCGGCTGCCGGTGTGCAAGCATCTGTTCCATGTGGAGTGCATTGACATGTGGCTGCGATCGCACTCGACGTGCCCCATCTGTCGCGCTGCCGTGCAACCCAACGCCGCCGGCCAGCCGGAGCCACCGCTTGTTTGAAGGCTTGATTATTATTGACCACTGATGTCCGTTGGACGTAGCTAGCTCTGCGCTTGTATATATAGTTTGTAAATTATAAAATCTGTGAGACTGTGACTATGGTTTTGAGATGCAAGTACGGAGCACTAGATTGAAGTACTGCATGTCTATCTACTGTCCCACATATTTGCCCTTTTTCTTTATGCAGCTATACTTTGCTTGAGTGGTTTATTTGTTTCCATCGTATGGTTTCCAGATCGTTGGATTTGTCTTTGCCATCTATCTACGCATGACCTTGTGCCCGTTCTATTTGAGAGTATCCATTCATTCCATGCTCATCTGCTTCTAGTTTGACTTTCTGTAATCAAATCTGAGCTTTTTCAAAGTCAAACACCATATTCGCTTGTTGGTTTCAGCCAGCCCAAACTAGCCAGCCAACAGTATTTTCCTCTCACAACAAACCAGCACCAGCCAGCCTAAACCAGTCCAGAAACTAACCAGCGAACAGGCCAAAAACCTGTTTGGTTCCCTCTTAGTCAGATCTATTCACTACTACAGAATTAGATATCACTGCTGGCCTCATCATAGCTGAATTTTAAAAACCGGCTGTGATAGACAGTGATAGACCATCACTGCCGGTTTTTGGCTAAAATCGATAGTTATAGGACCAATCGACACTAATATTCGGGTACTCACTGTCGGTTCATATCATTGTTGGTTTTAGTCAAGAACCGACAGTGATATTGGGTCATCACAACCGGTTTTAGCCAAGAACCGACACTGATACTATCACTGTCGGTTCGTGGCTTGAACCGACAGTAATATACTGCAAAAAAAACTTCATAAGTTTCTCATATGATGTCCGATGAAGATGAACTTTATATCAAAGTTGTAGTACTCGATGAGATCTACAACTTTGTAGTTTAAATTTTTTTAATTTATGATCATTAGGATGTCCAAATATTTTCATTTGAAATAATCTATCTAACGAAAATTACGTTTGATTTCTAAAATTAAAATTTTGAATTTTTCAAACGGCCTTAGATGAAGAAACGTCCAAAACAAAAGTTGTAGATCTCTAAAAGTTATGCAACTTTGTAGTTGAAAACCTTTTCATTTAAGATCATTTACTACTTGAAAATGTTGTTTAAAATTAAAATTTAAAATTGTCGAAGAACTATGATTTCTCTTTTTAATCTCCGACTAAAACTTGTAACTAATATTTCTTCCTCGTACTAACTTCAAATTTGATGATTTTTTTTCTAAAATTTCTAAAATCATGCTCTATCAATTTATTGTGTTCTTACTGCTATTATTTTATTCATCTTTTCATGTGACTCTGTTTTATCTATTTGAATTTTGAATTTCAAAAAATAACAACTTCAAACGTCATTTTAGAGCACTAAATGATTTCAGCTAAAAAAATCATGAACATAGAAGTTGTAGAACTTATCAATATCTACAACTTTTATTTTGATCATTTCTTCATCCAATAAAGTTTTAATAACATTGTTATCAAAATTTACATCTCTCTCTTATAGTTTCATAAACAATAAGAGGGATATCTAACATTTGTGAACAATGTTACTACCACTGTGTCGGATGAATAAATGATTAAATGACCAAAATAGATGTTGTAGATCTCGAAAAGTTATGAAACTCTGTAGTTGACAACTTTTTGATTTGAAATCATCTTGTCAAGGAAAAATACGTTTGGATACCAAAAATTTAAAATTTAAATTTTATAAACGACCATGGACGGAGAAACTATCAAAATAAAAGTTATAGATCCCAAAAGAAACTTTGTAGTTGATAACTTTTTTATTTGAAACAATCTTCTCAAGGAAAACTACGTTTGAATTTCAAAAAAAATAAAATTTGAAATTTTTAAACGACCTCGAATGGACAAACAGCAAAAACGAAATTTGTAGATCTCAAAAAGTTATGAAACATTGTAGTTGATAACTTTTTTATTTGAAATCATTTTGTCAAGCAAAACTACGTTTGAATTTCTTAAATTTAAATTTTAAATTTTATAAATGACCTCGGATGGAGAAACTACCAAAATAAAAGTTGTAGATCTCGAAAAGTTATAAAACTTTGTAGTTGACAAATTTTTGATTTGATTTAGTTTAGGATACTAAATACTCATTTCAAAATTAGATGAACATAAAATGGATAGGACAAAAATCTCATTTGGACACAAATAGCTTACAGGTGGAGTGGTTAGGAGCTGAAGACGCGAAGCAGGACGACAGGGATTCGAGCGCCGGTGGGCGGCACACGTTTTTTGGGCGAAAAATCGCTTGACTTGTGACGCGCGGCCGTGTGGCTGTCCAGTGAGGCCTCTCCCAGTATTAAAAAATATTCCTATTTTTTCAATAATTTTTTTGACATTCCTAAAAACCAAATCACTGCCGGTTCACATTAGTATAGTACTGCCAGTTAAAAATCTAACAGAAAAGAGGTTTTTTTGAACCGACATTAATGTTAAGATCGGGAAAGTGATTTGGCCCCGACAGCGCTCACAGACGTCTTCGGTCGCCTAGGACCAGGATCAAATGCCTAGCAGTCCGCTGCCTAGGAGGTCGTGTCCTCAATCTCTGGAGCTAGCGCAGGCTTGACCAAGCGTTGCACAATGAGTAACATGGTTCTTAGGGTAGGGCCACGTTGCGTCGATTTTGTGCTTCTCACTCGCTTGCATGCATGGCTCAACTGATCTTTTGCGTGGCTTGCATCGCATCGAAGCCCATCGAGTTTTTTTTTCTATTCTATTTTTGTATCCATTTCACTTCAATCAGGATTTTTGGTGTGGATCTCATTTGTAGGACTTAGTTCTAAATTGGTTATTTACATATAAATCTATGCACGCGCTATTCTACACCTTAGGTATTCTACACCAAACTGTTACACTGAACATAATTTAGTATCGTTGAGTAGTCACGTGTCAGTATTATTCAGTATTTCATTGTACTAGTATAGTACTGACTTGAACGCGGTTCAGTAGTACTCAGTATTTTTTCTAGTCAGTTTCCCTACCGGTGGGTGTAGAATAGCACTACCGTATAAATCTAATTATACTTATATTGCTATGATTGTTGTAATTGAAGGTTCATTCACTGTATTTTTTTTCAGATTTCATGGTTTGCCCGTTGTTTCTTTTTTCATGGTTACTTGTTGGGCATTATATATTTTTGTATATTTTTTTATCTATAGAATACTACCTCCGTCCTGAAAAGAATGCCACTATGAGTTGCATGCCACGAAAACTGATTCATGTTTGATCAAGTTTTTAGTGAATAATATTCGTATTTATGGTTTTATATTAATTTATTATAAAAATATATTTCATAATTAATCTGATGGTATTTATTTGGTGTCATAAACATGATATTTTTATCTATAATTGGTCAAACTTAATGTACTAAAACGTGACACTGTGCTAGAATTGCATTCTTTTAGGGACGGAGATAGTAATTCTGTTCTTTACACTATGTCGTTTTGAAAGTTCCATATGTTTGCTCCATTCAAGGCCCTCAATCTTTGTGTACTTATAATCCATCAAATGATTTTGTTCTTTGCATTATGTCATTTTTAAAAAGTTGATATGTTTGATTAATTCCAGTATTTTTGTTGTTTCAATTTTCCTTTTTTTTGTTATTTTCCTATTTTGATATGTTTGGTTAATTGAAGGCCTAAGTAATTATTATTTTGCAATCTATAAAATAATTTTGGATTTTTTCATTTGTATATGCTTTATTCCAATACATAAAATATATTTACTTTTGTTATTATTCTGCAGTTCCATAAAATAATTTTGAATTTTGTCACTTTGATTATTTGTTATCTACATATGCTTTGTTTCAATATATAAAATTTATTCATTTTCCTATATACATGATGCACAGGTGAAAATCTTCATTCTTAAAAGATCAACAATACCTAGAGGCAGGAGGGGTTAAATAGACTAAACCTGAAAAACTAGTCAGTTCAAAGCGCGGGGAGGAGCGAGAATAGGAACTGATAACCGGGAGAAGTACAAGAAGTATATTTATGTAAAAGTCAGAATATGCTGTCGAAATAACCTAATACACAGCATTATATAAATACTTAAATCTGGATTCCAAAATTGTGGCAGTTAATTAAATCTGTGTAGAATTGGACTTGTCAGCGAGGCATGCGAAATACAAAGAAATAATGAGGCTAATAGCAGGCTGCATCTGCTTTTTTTTGTCAAACCATCCATATAACAGCGTGTAAATGCATTATTGTGGAATGTTCCTACAAAACAAAACCATAAGAGTAGATCAGATTATTTTTGAAGGAAATCTAAGGCTGCATAAATTTGGGTAGCCCGTATTGCAACAAAAATCGTAAGAATGGGACCATATGTTAGCAAAAATTCCTAGCATATTGAATAGTAATGTATACATGTTGGGAAGGACATTTGGATTGCCCAAAAAAAAAACGATGCTTACACAGGAAACTTAAAAGGGTATGGAAACACTACGTAGAAAAAGGTTTTTAGGGACGGCTGGTAACACTCTGTAGGGACGGTTTTGCCAGCCGCCTCTATGAAAGGACGGCTACAAATCATTGATTTGTAGGGGCGGCCACCAGCCGTCCCTATAAATCGATTTGTAGGGGCGGCTGGATATTGAGCCGCCCCTACAAATCAATTTCCTGAAATCACGAAAAAAGGGATAAAAAAATAGCAAATTTTTTTCCCACCGGCAGCCCCACTCACCCTCACTCTACGGTTGTAGCATTTTTTCATGATTTTTGCATACTTTGCGCCGGCCGGGTTTCAAACCCGCGACCTCTCGCTCGTGTGTAAACTCCTCTACCACTGCACACTATGCTCACTTGTGTCTACGTTCTATTTTGGTTCCCCACATATTATACAAAACTGAGCATAAATTGATTATTTGAGGCCCTAAACTAATTCAAATGAAAAAATTGTCAACTACAAAGTTTTATAACTTTTTGAGATCTACAACTTTTATTTTGGTAGTTTCTCCATCCGAGATTGTTTACAAAATTTAAATTTCAAATTTGAGAAATTCAAACGTAGTTTTCTAAGACAAGATGATTTCAAATAAAAAAGTTATCAACTACAAAGTTTCATAACTTTTTGAGATCTACAAATTTCATTTTTGCTGTTTGTCCATCTGAGGTCATTTAAAAAATTCAAATTTCAAATTTTTTGAAATTCAAATATAGTTTTCCTTGACAAGATGATTTCAAATTAAAAAAGTTGTCAACTACAGAGTTTCATAACTTTCCGAGATCTACAACTTCTGTTTTGATCATTTATTCATCCGACATAGTGGTAGTAACATTGTTCATAAACAATAAGAGGGATATGTCTCTCTCTTATAGTTTCATAAACAATAAGAGTGATATGTAACATTTATGAATAATATTATTACCACTTTATCGGATGAACAAATGACCAAAATAAAAACTTGTAGATCTTGATAAGTTCTGCAACTTCTATGTTCATGATTTTTTCATCTGAAATCAAATAGTGTTCCAAAATAACGTTTGAAGTTATTATTTTTTTAAATTCAAAATTCAAATAGATAAAACATGGTCACATGAAAAGATGGATAAAATAATAGTGGTAAGAACACAATAAATTGATAGGGCGTGATTTTAGAAATTTTCAGAAAAAAATCATCAAATTTGAAGTTAGTATGAGGGAGAAAGACTAGTTACAAGTTTTAGCCAGAGATTAAAAAGAGAAATCAGAGTTTTTCGATAATTTCAAATTTTAATTTCAAACAGTATTTTCAAGTAGTAAATGATCTCAACTGGAAAAGTTGTCAGCTATAAAGTTTCATAACTTTTCGAGATCTACAACTTTTATTTTGATTGTTTCTCCATCCAAGGTCGTTTACAAAATTTGAATTTTAGTGCTTAATTTTTAATACTCGACGTCTATTTGTAGAGTCACTTCAATATTGAGCCGCCCCTACAAATCTGATTTATAGGGGCGGCTAGATATAGAGCCGCCCCTACAAATCGGGCCATTTGTAGGGGCGGCTGATAACAACGGTTGTCCCTACAAATCCATTTGTAAGGGCGGCTTATTTAGCAACCATTTGTAGGGGCAGCTCAATATAGAGCCGCCCCTACAAAGAAAGCAAGATGTTGCTACAAATCATTTTTGTAGTAGTGAAAGTAACTGTAGACAAATATGTTGAAAAGTAATCGAAGTGAACCTCGGAAATGAAGCACCAATCAGAATAGACGCCGCCACATCCGTTTACATTTCCATAGTGCAACCGGTTGTCACTTCCCGCTGTAAATCGGATAGCTGCATAGATCATCAGAAGCTTAGATGAATATCTTTCCAAGGCGAGCAAGAAAATAGGTTGGAGAGCTATACCCAGCAAAAATGTCATGTGTAGTAGCGTAATGGGCATAATAATGTCACTGCAATGCGCGACCAATGGAAGAGCGAACTGCATCAGACGCTGATACCTACACACTGATCATGTTAAATGTTGACAATACCAAATTTTGTGTAATTATGAATTCGCCTATTATACGAAAAAAGGCACCAGGTGCAAGAGCACAAAGGAGAAGTGTATGCATCATACCTCGGCTGTGGCAGGAAATAATGGTTTCTTAAGTAAAAATTCCACAAATATGCAACCAACAGATCAAATATCCACAGGTTCAGTGTGGCACCAAGAAGCAGCTCAGGGGTCCGTGAACAGGTTGAAATGATGTGTAACACCCTAGTGTTAAGCATAGCATTTGGCACTTGTATTTCATGAGCACAAGCATCATCCACGCATTCATGAACATGAGCATATGACATTTCATCTCATTCTTATACATTATCGCATGAATTGTTGATTATATATATATGCTTATGCTTGTAATCATGTATGACCAATGTATGAAATGGTTCTAAGGTCACAACAATACCTTAGATACATCTAGGATAGTAAATGGAACAACTTTTATATTCATGACATGAACCAATTTTGCTTCTAAGTGTTGGGTTACCTTGGAATGTCATTTTCATGATGCTAGTTTGACCAAAGTTGAACAGTAACTTAGAGTGTTTGCATGGCTGTATGACCTAAATAAAAGTTGTAGTTCACGTCAAGGGTAACAAACTTTATTTAAGGGTCATGAGATAAATCAGTGCCTAACATGGTCAAATAGAGCTCACAAGTTTCAACTTAACGTTGTTTATAACTTAGAAAATTTTTCTTAGTCTTGAAGCTGTTTTCAATTTCAATGTTGCCTATTTTGGAGCCTTATAATTTAAAAACCATTGCTATTTAGACAAAACTCCTTTAAGCAATCTTTTAGTACTCATGTAGCTCTACACTTTGTATTAATGAAGTTTTCACTAACTCGCCATGGTTTGGGAGATTTGGAGGTTTGAAAATCGACTATCTAACGGACCGAATCGACCCTTGCCGATTCAAATCACCAGCAGTCATGGCCGACCGTGCCCATGCCTCTTGCGCCACATGGCGGCAGTCCACCGGCGTCGACCCGCCCTACCACGCCAAAAGGGAGAGCCCTCTACTCTCCACTCACCCACGCACTCACTCTCGCTCTCGCTTTCTCTCTCGCCCACGCACTTCTCCAGAGAGGAGCAGCACCGCAGCAACATCACCGCCATGCCTCCGCCGTGCTCAGGCGCTGCCACCATAGCACCATCGCTCAATCACTCACGCCCATAGCTCCACTATCACCTCCTCCACCTCACCAACCATGAGTTTTTTGCATAGTTCCTAGGAAATCAGAGAGCAATGGAGGATACACTGCGTCTCATTGCCTAGAACACTACTAACGCTCGCTAGTAAACATCAAGGACCGAAACCAAATCAATACAGTTCATTTAAGGACTTCTAGGACACCAAGCCTCCTATCTTCAAAGAGGCCAAAGAACCGCTCTAAGCGGATGAGTGGCTAAACACGATCGAGCAGAAGTTCCACCTATTGAGGGTCACGGAGCATCTAAAGGCTGAATATGCGTCCCATCAACTGTAGGAACCCATAGGAATATGGTGGATCCATTCCCTGTCCTCTTTACCTACAAACGCACATGTCACATGGGAACAGTTCACAGTAGCCTTTAGGGGGCATCACATTCCCTCAAGGCTGATGCACATGAAAGCAGCTGAGTTTATGAGACTTACTCAAGGGACCAAAACCCTTACTGAGTACATGCATGCCTTCAACAATTTGTCCAGATACGCCCTAGGGTTCATCGATACGGAGGAAAAGAAGATAGAAAGCTTCAAGAGTGGCCTTGGCACCAAACTAATGAAAACTATGGCCAACTCAAGATGTGCTACCTATAACGAGTTTGTCAGCGATGCCTTAACCTAGGAAAACAAGAGCAACTTACACATAGCAGCAAAGGGACACAAAAGAGCAGCTGAGGTAGGTGCGTCAGGATCATCCTAGTTCAAAGCTCCAGTGGTAGCTAGGCCATAATTTTATCCACCAGTGCCTAAGTTTAGGCCTCCTCCACCAAAATCTCAGGTCAATCGCCCTAGAAGACATTCTATAGGGCGTTCACCATTGCCCTAACTAAGGGTAACATAGGCCAAGGTAGCTTAGTAAGACCAAGAAGCAACCAGTCATGCTTTCACTGCAATCAGCTAGGTCATTGGTCCAAAGAGTGCCCCCATCACAAGAAGATTGGCAATCAAAACTAGGGTAATCAGAAATAGGCCAATCCTAAGGCACGTCCTTGATACGTGCATTACATAGCTGTGGAAGAAATCCCTATGGGAGAAGTTGTCACCACCGGTATGTTTCTTGTTAACAAACATCCCACCATTGTTTTATTTGATTCTAGAGCTTCTCATTTATTTATGAGCCAAACATTTGCATCTAAGCATGATCAGAAGATAATTGAGGTAGACAAGGGTGGTCATAGTATAAGTTCAACTGGGCTACTATTTCTACAAATCAAATAGTGAGAGATGTGCTCATCTCTATACAAGAGAGGGAGTACACTATGGATCTTATAGTATCGCCTGGACTAGCCATAGATGTGATCTTAGGCATGAGTTGCATGAGTGGTCATAGAGTTCTTATTGACACTACCACTAGAACAATTATGTTGAGTGAACCAAAGGGGGGTAATGCTTTCTAGTGCTAGTTCCCCGGAGTTTTGATCTTCAAAACTTGTCTTGTGCTATCCAAGCCACTACTCTCTGTGATATTCTAGTGGTTTGCAAATTTCCTGATGTATTTCTAGATGAGTTGCCAGGTTTACCACCTGATAGGGATGTGGAATTTAAGATTGAGTTAGTGCTAGGGACAACACCCATCTCAAGAAGACCCTATAGGATGCCACCAAATGAGTTAGCTGAACTTAAAATCCAGTCACAAGAACTTTTGGACAAAGGTCTCATTTGACCTAGTTTGTCTCCATGGGGTTGTCTAGCCTTGTTTGTAAAGAAGGACAAATCCTTGAGGATGTGTGTGGACTACATGCCGCTCAATGCTGTCACCATTAAGAACAAGTATCCTTTGGCCTGTATCAATATTTTGTTTGATCAACTGGAAAAAGCAAAGGTATTCTCTAAGATTGACTTGAGATCATGCTATCATCAGATTAAGATTAGGCCAGAAGATGTACCTAAGATAGCTTTCTCCACTAGGTATGCCTTGTATGAGTATTTAGTCATGTCTTTTGGACTGACAAATGCTCCTGCCTACTTTATGTACTTGATGAATTCAATATTCATGCCCGAGCTTAATAAGTTTGTGGTTGTGTTTATCGATGATATCTTGATTTACTCAGAGAATGAAGTAGATAATGCAGAGCATCTGAGAGTTGTCTTGTCTAGATTGGGAGAGCATCAATTATATGCCAAATTTAGCAATTGTGAATTCTGGTTGAGCAAAGTACCTTTTTTGGGTCATATCTTATCTAAAAATGGAATATTTGTAGACCCAACTAAAGTATAAGAGGTCATGGATTGGAAGGCCCCAACTTTGGTTCATGAAGTTTGTAGTTTTCTAGGGTTAGAAGGCTACTATCATCATTTCATTCCCGACTTTTCCAAAATAGCTAAGCCCATGACCAGACTACTCTAGAAGGATGAAAAGTTCAATTGGACTCCGAAGTGTGAAGCTGCTTTTCACACTTTGCGAACCTTGCTAACTACAGCTTCTGTTTTAGCACAACCCGACATTGAGAAGCCTTTCGATGTGTTCTATGATGCATCAGGTATAGGTTTGGGGTGTGTGCTCATACAAGAAGGTCGAGTTATTGCCTATGCTTCCCGACAATTGCAAAAGCATAAAGTCAATTACCCTACACATGATTTGGAGCTTGCAGCAGTTGTTCATGTCTTGAAGATATGGAGACATTACTTGTTGGAAAATGTATGTCACATATACACTGATCACAAGAGTGTCAAATATATCTTTACTCAACCTAAGCTAAACATGAGGCAATGTCAATGGTTAGAGCTGATCAAGGACTATAATTTGAAAGTGCACTACCATCTAGGAAAAGCCAATGTTGTAGCAGATGCCTTGAGCCAGAAGTATCATTACAATTCTCTATTGGAGGATGGATTTAATCTGTTACATCCTGTGGTGCTACACAATATCACCATCAGTTGTTCACTTGAAAGCAAAATCATCAAACTACATAAGACGGATGTGGGTGTATTTCACATCAAGAGAAAGATGAAAGGATAGAAGACCAAACATTTTAGGTTGGATGAAAGAGGTGTGCTATGGTTCGAGGACTGACTTGTGGTATCGAAAAACCATGGACTTAGAAATCAAATTTTATATGAAGTTCATTCATCCAAGTTGTCTATCCATCCGAGCAGTAGCAAAATGTATCAAGATTTAAAAACCCATTTTTGGTGGACCAAGATGAAGAAGGAAATTGCAGCCTACGTTGCTAGGTGTGATGTCTATAGCTGAGTGAAGGTAGATCATCTGAAACCTAGTGGACAGCTCTAATCGTTGTCCATTCTAGGCTAGAAATGGGAGGAAATAAGTATGGACTTTATAACAGGCCTCCCATAGACACAACAAGGTCATGATTCCATATGGGTCATTGTAGATCGCCTCACCAAGTCGGCACATTTTGTACCAATTAACACAACGTATTATGTTGGGAAGTACGTTGAGCTATATGTTTCTCAAATTATGAGGCTACATGGAGTACCAAGGACCATAATCTCATATCACAGACCACAGTTTATAGCTTGTATTTTTGGAACACTTGCACAATGCCTTGGGAACCAAATAATCAGAATTTTAGCATACCATCCACAAACTTCTAGACAAACCGAGCGAGTGAACCAAATCTTGGAAGATATGTTGAGAGCTTGTGTTATATCCTCCAAGGGTTCATGAGAAAAATGGATGCCTTTAGATGAGTTCTCCTATAACAACAGTTATCAAGAGAGCATCAAGATGGCTCCTTTTGAGGCCTTGTACGGTCGCAAATGTAGAGCTCCTTTGAATTGGATTGAGCCTAGAGAAAGGAGGTACTATGGCATAGATTTTGTCATAGAAGCTGAAGAACAAGTATGTGTTATCCAACAGCACATGAAACCAGCTCAGTTAAGACAAAAGAGTTATGCTGATAAAAGGAGAAGACCACTAACCTTTGAAGTGGGAGACAATGTGCACTTAAAAGTTTCGCCCATGAAGGGAGTGTAGAGATTCTGAGTGAAAAGGAAGCTTATGCCTAGATATGTAGGCCGGTATAGCTTCCCCTAGAAATGAGTGTTATATTCAATGTCTTCCATGTTTCTTAGTTAAAAAGATGTCTTCGCATACCTAAGGAAGCTATTGCACCCACCAACATTAAGCTCCAATCGGATTTGACCTATGAGGAGAAACCAATCCGAGTGCTAGAAGAATGGAAAGAGTAACCCAGAGCAAGGTCATTAAGTTCTACAAGGTGGGGTGGAATAACCACAATGAACAAGATGCCACGTGGGAATAGGAGGATTATTTACGTGAGGTTTATCCCGCTTTTATGAAGAATGGTAGGCCTTTCAAATCTCGAGATGAGATTTCTATAAGGGGGATGGGTTGTAACACCCCAGTGTTAAGCATGGCATTTGGCACTTGCATTTCATGAGCACAAGCATCATCCAAGCATTCATGAACATGAGCATATGAAATTTCATCTCATTCTTATACATTATCGTATGAAATGTTGATTATATATATATATATGCTTATGCTTGTAATCATGTATGACCAATGTATGAAATGGTTGTAAGGTCACAACAATACCTTAGATACATCTAGGATGGTAAATGGAAAAACTTTTGTATTCATGACATGAACCAATTTTGCTTCTAAGTGTTGGGTTACCTTGGAATGCCATTTTCATGATGCTAGTTTGACCAAAGTTGAATAGTAGCTTAGATTATTGGCATGGCTGTGTGACCTAAATAAAAGTTGTAGTTCACATCAAGGGTAACAAACTTTATTCAAGGGTCATGAGCTAAATAAGTGCCTAACATGGTCAAATAGAGCTCACAAGTTTCAACTTAATGTTGTTTCTAACTTAGAAAATTTTTCTATCTTGAAGCTGTTTCAGTTTCAATGTAGACTATTTTGGAGCTTTATAGTTTGAAAACCATTGCAATTTAGACAAAACTCCTTTAAACAATCTTGTAGTACTCATGTAGCTCTACACTTTGTATTAATGAAGTTTTCACTGATTCGCCATGGTTTGGGAGAACGCAATAGTTTATCCTGGTTCGGGCCAATCGGCGCCCTACGTCCAGTAGCTAATGATCCTTATACTCAAGAGCACCCAGAATCGAGGGATACAATAGATCGTAGAAAGTGATTTGGTAGGGGATTAGTGTTGGCAGTCTTTAATGATCAAATCCGATCGCCAACTAAGGTACTAAAAAGAGGAGAAATTGGCAAACTTAACCACATATGCATTTACTATTAACCGAGTTCCACATGTATTTGAAGAATATTATTTTGCAGGTCACAAACACAAATACATAGAATAATTCATTGAAAGGTGCTTTTTGATGCTGATTCATGCAAAGGAACAAGGGAGACACCCATCAACTCAACTCAACTGGGGCAAAGCACCATGGAGGAGTGATACATGTCTAGCTCGTAGCCCACCACGTGAAGGCAGTGGCGAAGGGACATGGTCGGGGGACGGCTGACCCCTAGGGGCAGGCAACCCCCTATCGGCGCCTGTCAGCCACCCCTTGCTCTAACAGTGGCATGACTGACTGCTGAGGCAGTGGGAGCCGATCCTCGTGCTAAGAATAGCTTCCACGATCGCCTATACTCCTTGTATAAATAGAGGGCTACCCCCTCCATAAGAACAACACACAAGGCAAAAAGAGTATTCCACTTGAGTTAGAGCAACACTCCAAAGGGCTTAGGCCCTAGTAGCTAGCTAGAGTTGTAAGGGAGAGATGTGAGGGAGAGCTCGGGGAAGCGCCAGACTTGTCGGTGTGTCCCCAACTTGTACCTCGACGAGCATCTTTACTTCAACAAATTTTCCCGCTGAGTGAGTGTTCGTGATTCTTAATGTATAAAGTCTTTTGATTAGTTAAACTTTACTCTTACTTGTTTGCAGGTTCATCATTCGTCCTTGCATCCAATGCTCTAGTAGAAGGGCCCTAATAGAGATGGATAACCCTTGTTAATGCATTAGAATAGTAGTCGATAGCGTAGACGTGGTGTCTAGGCTAGAGGCTACCTTCATTTGCCTCGTACTCCATGGTTGAGGGGTAGGTAGCAGGTGGTGATAGCCCTGTCCATTCCTCATAATCCACCACATCTGGGTATGACATAGAGCTATAGGCCAGAGGTACTTGGCAGATCAAGTATAAGCTGGTGCCCGAAGTAAGCAAGTAATAGTAGAGCTTATCTATCCTTAGACTCTAAACCATAGGAATCCATCTCCACCTTTACCAACTCTACCCTAGTGTTGTCCTTGGATGAACTAACTAGAAGAGTACCTCCATTCCCTATGGAAAATATGATACCCTGAATACTTCCGGGTGAAGTTCTACAATGATACTTTCGTGCGCTTGCGGATTATTTATGTAAGCGTTAAAAAATACCAACAAGCATTTCTGGCACCGTTGTCGGGGAACGATCGCTGTATTTTCTTTGAACCTAGTTCGTCCTTATATCTATATCTTTTGCTTTTTATATAAAAAACACATAAAAATATTTTCACCATGAAATCCACTCCTATCCAATACCAATCCGTTTCAAAGGATGAGTTCCATGAGCCACCACTTCCACCAAAACTGCTACTCCCCAAAATTTCTAATTTTGGGTAGTGACTAGAAAACACTAAATAACTGAATGATTTTAATATTTGGATAAAATTTACTAAGTTTAGTTTCAGCAAGCGTATAAGGCGAGTATAGCATGGGATCATCCTTGTTGTCCTATTCACTATTAATCATTTAAATCATTATGCATGTGTCTACCTTGATTGCCATTAAGGATTTCCTAGCTTTTATATCTTATACCTTGTCACCTATGGGTTTATGCATTGGGTAGTATGATGCTAGCGCTCAATTAAGACCATGATCTTGTAACTTGACTAATGGTATATGCAATAAACGATAAAAGATGCTTTTTAACAAGGAACAAGGGGGCTAGAGCATAGTTTTTGTGATGCTCTAGATTCCTCTCCTTAAGGACTTATCTGTAAGAGATCATCCGGGACTTATAGTACTACCTTGAGAGCTACATGGCTCTGACTTTAGTCAAGTATGAAGACCTTTTATAGCTTGTTAGTGGTTACCCGAAAGGGCATAAAAGGGGCTTGCCGAGCTGAGTGTAGTGTGCGGCCTCTGTCCATATGTGTATAGCCTGTGCAGAATGTGCCATCCGGAAAGGGGGTTCTATATTCCCTTACCAATTGGAAACCTAGTCGCCCTCACTTGTTAGACGAATTTTTGAAAGACTTCATAGTGAACCCTGCCAGCCTTCCTTGGAAGTGGGTCAAGAGATTATCTACCTCAGGTGAAAGGGTAAATCACGACTCATGGTGAAAGTGTACAACCTCGGTAGAGTGTAAAACTAGTATATCAACCATGCTCATAGTCACGAGCGGTCTTGGACCCTTATGGAATAGATGATCACTAATGGTTACTTGTTTATGCTATTCATTATTCATGTTTACTTGATCATGTGTTTTTATGGGTTTATGCTAAACTTGTTGCTACTCAATTGCTTAAAATTATGACTCCTAAAAGCTAACCACAGTTAAACCAGTGTCTACCTTTTGAGCCTCATGAACCCCATGTTATAATTGTTGAGTACGACATGTACTTATGCTTGCTTTACATTTAATTTTTGGAAAAATCCCGGATGCGTAACAGAAGGCGGAGCTTGGTTAAGTTTATGAGGAGTGCTAGGCGTATGTTACCCCCAGTCAACTATCCCTATGGTGTTTGGAGGCTTCGCTTGAAGATTAGAATTTATGATTCTACTACTTTGATGCAAGCTTTGTCTCTATGTAAGTGGTAATATTATATTATTATGTGTTAAGTAAGAAAGCATTGTCTTTTGATGCTATTGTAATTTGTCGCTATATGTGTGATTTGACTTTCTGGCCACACATATAGTTAGTACTCAGTTTTATTTTTAAAATTGGCTATGAACTCCATCCTAGCTTAATAGACATGGTTCGGGCACAACCCTTCTCAGGGCACTATAATGAAAACCCCTGCTTTCACCTGCATGAGTTTAGGAGATATGTTCATGCCTAAGCATCTCGGGCATGACACAGGAAACTCTAAAGTGGAAATTGTTTTCCTTCTCTCTCATGGGGAAGGCAAAGCAATGGTACACATGTGCCGTAGAAAGTACGAATGGGGTCTGGGATGAATTTAAAGACAAGTTTCACCTTGTATTTTTTCCCTATGTCTTGTATCGACTCTCTACCAAGGGCGATCCTCAACTTTGAGCAGTATGAGAAGGAGTTTATAGGTGCAGCCTAGGCTAGGTTTTTAGCATTAATATACGCCGGCCCAGACTTGTCTTTACCCAACAGCATATTGCTATGACTCTTTTGTTTGGGTATTGACATGGGTGCTAACCTATGCCTAGACGTGACTGCTGGAGATCGTTTTACACACAAAACTATGACGTAACAAGTTGAATTCCTTGAGCACTTCATAACCAAGCACTCTTCTTCTGTTATAAGAACTAAATCCCTTCAGGCAAAAGTTATATCGAGTGTTGAGGAGTCCTCACTAGTCGAATCCAAACCTATACCATCCTTAGATTCTACTCGTGAGCCCTCACTCGAACCATGAACACCGAATGAAAGATTAATTCATCCTTCAGAGCTCCCAATCAAATTCAAGGATTATGGCCCTTGTTGAGAGATTTATCATGCTCCGAAGATCAAGATCATGTACACACACATGCTGCTCCTACACTAGGAGTACACAAAAGCATGCTTCCATCCATCCACCAAAAACTCTACATGTACGCAAAACACATGCTTCCATTTAGATCCACCAAAAACTCTGCTCCTACACTGGGAGTAGACACACAAAACAATAATATATATATTCGTTAGGCAGATACTCCATGTTCTAAAAGGATAATGATCTCTCTCTAAATATCTACTTTATAAGAAGAGACATGGGCTATGCAAAAAGTATAAAAGAAAAAAATGATGAGCACATGGAGGCTCATGTATTGAAAAAAGGGAAAGAAAAGAAATAGCCATATTCTCAAAATAAAAACCAAAGAAAGAGAGAGATCATTCATGTTAAAGGAGTATAGTTTTAGTTTACCATTTTTCCACACACATGCACATCTTTGTATAAGAGTATGGCATTTATCTCCTTGATCCTTGATTTGACTTTACAACATATGCCATACAAGTACGCTATATTGTTTATCCCTACCTAAAGCTCCACATAAACCTTTTTAGAAGTAGGAGAAAACAAAAGAAGGCAAAACATTGCTATGCCTTGGTAATGATTTATACACCATTAAGTGATTTGAGAGTGCCATTTGAGGAATATAAAGTGAACTATGCTTTTTCTTGAGAAAAAGTTCCAAAAAACTCCAAGTTGCTAAGATGTTGACGGTCACTAAGTGCCTATTTTGACCCTCAACATTGCAGAAAAAATGGGAGTAAACAACAATATAAAATAACATAGGTAGCGAATTATGTTTACAATTCACCTATTTCCACTTGTACTTAGAGATCTTTGCTCATGCAGGAAAACTATACTAAAACATAAAAAATCAAGCAACTAGAAGCAATTGGAGCAAGGTGGGCCACCATGGGCCACTTGGTGGCACCGCATGGCCCCACAAGGGCACCACCTGGTGCCCCACCTACCCTTGCTACATCACTAATCCATGGGAGAGGTCCTCTAAGGCTTCTCCACCGCTGATCTCAAGTCAGTTCAACATCAAAGGCCCAAAAGGAGCATCACACGGATCACTGATGTGTCATGGTAGCACAACCAACATGACAAACATCTCCAAGCACCCACACCCACTCATGACATGTGGGCCAAGCTTCTAGAGGAAGGAGGGAGGTCCCACCTATCAAAGGGGGCTGGCCGGCGCCACCCCTATGCCACCCGACGCCCTACTCTCTCCACACCGCCATTGCATGCCTCCATGTAGAGAAGCACATTCTCAAATGCTCTCTACCCTTGATTATATGATGGTTTGATCCAATGGAGGAGTATGGAGAGCACATGGATCAATGACGTGGTGCTAGAGTAGCCCCTACTCCACCTTCCACTATAAATAGGACCCTGACCCCTCACTTGTAACACACCCTCAACACACAAGAGATGTAGCTCTCTCTCTACTCTCTCAAGATGTAGCTCTTCAAGTAGTAGCTAGTCTTTGTGGGAGCTCTGGAGCGGTCTTTAGGAGTCTGGTATAGCTTTGTCTTTCTTTTGTAAGTACTTTATTTATTAGTATGTTACTTTCTATGCAAGTATTAATTCAAGTCTTTTACTTTATGTACTAGTCTTGTGTTCTAGTTATACTTTGGTTATGCTTATAATTCCTATGATAAGTGGGCTCTTAGTAGCATGGGGTGTTCGTCACTAGTTGATGCTCTAGTCTTAACGTGAGGCTAGGGTAGTATCAAATAGTGTAAGCATGGTGCTTATACTATCGGGTACCTTCTAATGTGGCTAGGCCTCTAGATAGATCAGGGTAGTTGGCAGGTGGTGACAGCCCTATCCATCCTATATTCCCCCATGATAGGTCTAGTTGTTAAATCATAGGGCTCGTGGTGCTTTGTGCCCAATCAACCCTCTGGGTGAGTTTGGGGCAGGTACGCCTCAACTGCTATTGCGTCCTACCTTGCACTATCTTGGTTTGTCAGTATAGCTATAGTCACTAGCTAGAGTAATGCTTGAATAGAGTAATGCTTGAATAGAAGTAACTTTCGATTCTAGTTCTCTCTTTATTATTGTCCTGCTACTTAGTTATATTTCCAATTTACTTTCCATGATTGGATCCTTATGTGTCACCCCACTTTATTGCATATCACTTACCCCCACTTTAGTCTAGTCGGTATACTAGTTATTAGATACATGATGGTCAACTATCACTATATTTAATCCTTGCTTCCCTGTGGTAAAATATAAATAATGATACCCTAGAATAATCTTGGGTGAAATGCTATAACGATATTCTATGCAATTGCAGAATTATCTACTTGAGCATAAGAAATATCAACAAGCATTTCTGGCACCGTTGGCGAGGAATTCAAAACCTGGTAGCGACGTTAAGAAATGTCAACAAGCATTTCTGGTGCCGTTGTCAAGGAAGCAATTAGCATAAAGATTTTAATAGTTACCTTGATGTCTGCTAATCTAGTTTACCACTAGCTTTTGTGGGATTATACTTGTCCTTGTTGAGTGTGAATAAATAGGGCAACATCAACCATTAGACCTTCTGGCTTATTTCTACAAGAAAATCATAAAGAGCCCAAGGTGTCTGGTCATTCATGTCTTCAAATCTCCACCCTAGCCATCTCAAAGGTATTTGCATCCATACATTCTAACCATGTCTAGATAGAGAAAAGGTCACCGTCAAGAGGAGATAAATTCATCATATGTGATTTAACAAAGACGTTACATCACTCTCGACTCTATCGCAAGTTTTGAGTCGATAGCAAAATCAATAAAGGTATGTGAGAACCTATCTTTCCATTTTGTTCTCACCATTTCATGTTTGCTTGAATTGTCAAATGTTTAGTGCTTTCTCTAGGTTGCTCCTAGTCTCTGAATTGTAGTCGAGGTACTATTCCTAGTCTAGGTAGATGGCAAATTTCCTTTGTTATCTATCTATTCAGGTTCTTAGTCTAGCTTCGTAGTAGACGTAAGTTAAAAGGGACCAACGGATTCATATGTTAGCTAAACATGCCATTCGGTATGATATCAGCTTATGGTTCACGCTACGGGAAAAAGCTAAGGCCTAGACATTTATGCTTAAGCATTCGTTTAGTTAGAATTCTTGTTTCAAAACCATAGCATTCATTTAGTTAGCTTTTCTTTCTATATCATGCTTGTTTAATTGGTTCACTATTAATATTCTCATGTTTGCTTGAATGATTCTTAAAATGCTTTCATGCTTCCTTCCATTTATGCTAGTATGTTCTAGTTTGGAAGTATTGATCATACATTTATAACCTTTAAATTATGCATGGTGCCTAGTTTAAGGTTTGGATGCGCTGATCATATTTTGATAGGCTTTTTAAATTAAGTGTGGTGCTTAGGTTAAATACCCTACCTTAATTAAATTCGGTATGGAGTCTAATTTGGTTATTGAACTAAAACTACTTGTGTAGATATATTGGTTGCATGTAAAATTGTAATTATGAATGGTTAAGTTTTTGAGATAAATTCAAAAATGGAGATAAAGGCTTGTGATACACTTCAACAAATTTTGCACATCATGAAAAATAGCCACCTCTCATCTTTGAAGGGTGCGTTGTAAATACTTTAAATCTCTCTTTTGTATCATGTTGTGCTTTGTGAAAGCTTTTGCAAGAACTTGGTGAATAATAAACAAGAACTAAAGAACATGGGAAAACTATCCATGCTAACTAAATAGGGGCACCAACTTGTCATTATGAGAATTCCTTCGGGTATGTGTTGTCCACTAACCTTTGTAGGAAATAGAACTCAATGAAGATCAAGATGGTGTGGTGGAAACAAGATATTCAAGCTAAATTCAATGGGGAAGTCATCAATTGACTTGACACAACAAGTCCTCACCGATAGGTAAATCGGTATGTATCCCATATTTAATTTTCGCATTACTTTTAAATTTAGAACTCTTGCATAGTTAGCTTTAAATATGGCAACATATTAGGTGCAAACCAACCAACCTATGCAAACTTGGAAACTACTCATCAGGACCACTAGATGTTGATCCAATGGATGCGTGAGGGGGCTTAAGCGCAAAAAAAAGGCCGAGGGTAGGGGGGCTTAAGCGCAAAAAAATCCCACCTCTCACCCCATCCATTGGATCAGCATCTAGTGGTCCTGATTGGTAGTTTCCAAGTTTGTACAGGTTGGTTGGTTTACACCTAATATGTTGTCTTTAAATATAGTCCCTTTTCTTTCATGCATAATAAATTAGAATAATCTTGTCATAGGTTAAAATAAAAAATAATAAAATAATTAATTACTTGCAAAATAAGCTTGCAACTGCTCCTCTAATAAAGCCTCTCTTAAAAAACAATGAGGGAAATGCTTCTGGAACAAACTCCTTTTGGGTATCTTTGTTCACTAACTATTTTAAGATTTAAAAAGAACAAAGGGTGTACCATGTCCAAGAACTCTAAAAAAATCATGTTTAGCCTCTTCTCTTTGTTTTCACTCAAAAAAAGAAGTAACCTTGTAAAGTGAGAACAAAAGCATCTTGTAGAACTTGAATCCTTCGGGTATTTTTGTCGCTAAACCTTTCAGGTTGAACACAAAAAGGATGAAGGGTCAAAACAAAAAGGTGACAACAACTTCAGCAAAATGTCATTCAACATTGGAGTACACTCTAAGGGAGGCTTTTAATGTCAAATGACATAAAAGTCCTAGTGTAGGGGAGGCTGTCGATTCTTCTCTGCCACCTCTCAGGCCTCTGCCACTTTGGCACACTAATTTGGACTCCCTCTACCCACTCTTGCTTTATTCTTATATGTTTGATGTGTTGAAAAGATGCTATATATTAAAATAAAACTTAAAATGTGAATCATGCCAAACTATGAACATGACTTTATAAAGATTGGCCAACATAAACTTTATACCTAGTTCATATACTTGTTACTTGTGGGCAAATCTTTATTAGGAAAACATGTCAACTAAGTTGTTGTGAAGTGAGATATGGTAGAGACCTAAAGAACTCCTATTTTCTAGGTAAGCTCTTGGAGATTTCTATTTTGATAAAACATCAAAATTAATAGCCTCACTTCCCCTCAATGGTGAGATTTCCTACCAAAGCCAAATACCATGTTATATGTTGAAAACTTCCACATATGCTGCTTGTTTTTGTACTGAGCTTAGTCAAACTTTGTTGACCTTTGTCGAGAATTTTATCATGCTCTTAATATCAAGGTCACATACACTCCACCAATTATATTCTATACTTCTACACTGGAAGTTAGCAAAAACATGCCTTTCCATTTCCACCAAATAAATACTCCATGTTTGCTAGCATGATTTTTCTCCATCATTATCCTAAATGAGGCATGGGCTATAGTATTGAAAAAAAGAAGAAGAAGAAAAAAGTGGACACATGAAGGTCCATAAAAAATTGTGAAGGACACATTGTGGTCCATAGTCGAGCAAAAAAAACTAGCCCTATCTCAAATAAAGTATGGATAAAAGAATCATTGCTATGTAGTAATCCTGATCATACCATTTCTACACACATGCACACCTTGATCTGAGTGTATGATAATTTTCTCCATGGATCTATTGTTTGACATAGCAATATATGCAATGCAAGTGTGCTTTACTTATATCCTACCCAAACTCCACATAAGCCTGTTAGAAGTAGGAAGGAAGGCAAACATTAATGCCTTGGTAAGGATACATACACCATTGAGTTATTAGAGAGTACCAATTGAGGAGAAGTTTGAGCTAAGTTTTCAATTGCAAAAGTTATAAAAACTCCAAGTATGCTTCATAGGGGATAGTGATGACTTGGTGTCAAAGCTTGTTCCACTTTTCAACCGCTTAAGGTGACAAGGTAGGACACTTCAAAATCCACAAGGTATGAGGTATGACTTGGTATATCTTTTATGTTAGCATCATGTCTTTTGAAGTTTTGTTGCACATGGATCTTTGTTTTCCCGCTTTGCTCTAGACGAGCAAACGTTTAGTGTGGGGGAGCTTGTTGACGGTCACTAAATGCCTATTTTGACCTTCAATAGTGCATAAAAAATGGTAGTAAACAACAATATAAAACAACATAGGTGGTGATTTATGTTTATAATTCACCTATTTCCACTTGTACTTGGAGTTCTTTGCTCATGCAGGAAAACTATACAAAAATGTAACACCCCAGATGTTAGTCACAAGTTAAGTAGTGGATTTGGACTTACAGTAGGATATGTCAAGCAATGATTATGATCTCTAGTTCATAATTTTGAAGTGATGATGAAGGTGTTTTGGTCCAATCTATGAAATTGAGTCCCAACTTAAACTTGGACAACACACCTTTGATTACATGTGGACCCTTGTTAAGATTATGCAAGACTAATGTTAAACATGCTTATTTCATGTACATTAAATCAATATGCATCCATCTTGAATAGTGGAAAAGTTTCATGAAGACTGGAGCTAAAAAGTCACATGAAATGATAAGTTACATTTTTGCTTAAATTACTTCATTTAGCAAATGGAAACATGGGATGCTGACCAAACCTTGCAACCTTGCTCAAAAAACTCTAATTCAACTCATGAACAAAAGTCATGAAGGGTATGTGTTGAGCAAATATTCAAGAAAATGCTTCTAAGTGTGGGAATAGCTAAAATTGTCTTCTTCATGATATGGTTTTGACCTGTGTTGACCAACTGTTTGGAGTGCTTGCATGGGGTTGGACCTTAAATAAAAGTTGAAGTTTGAATGGAGTACAACAAACTTTATTTTTGGACCAAGCCCTGATTCCACTTCTAAGTGGCTGCAACAGTGGCCTCAAGTTTGTATGATGTGCTGTTTTAGCCTCTCAAAAATGTCCCTAATCGGCAACAGTGAGTTCACATGTTGTGATAGTTTTATCTTCCAAATTCATATGGTAACTCAACTAGATTCCTTAATAGGAGTTGAAGCACACTTTGTGCTGGAAACAATGAAGCAAGTCTCATCAAGTTTGGAGTTCATTTGGATCTTCGAAGTTAGTTTCAAAGTCAGCAAAGACTAACTGTTTCCAGGAGTTAACTGAATCTATTTTCAGTTTTGTATACCCTATTTTGGAGGCTTGTATCTTCCTAACCGAGCTGAACTAGTCCATGATCCTTTAAGCAAAGTTGCAGAACAAGAGGTGTACAATAAACTTTGTTTAAGGGTCAAGAGCTAGTTTGGTCCCTAACTTAGTCAAACTGAGGCCTCAAAACTGAACCCAGTGCTGTTTTGGATCTCAAAATTTGGCTAAGTCTGAGATTACAATGTTGATGATGATTAGCATTTCACGTACTTAAATTTTTGTTAAGCAATTCAAGTTGATCCAAATATAAAAGTTGGACTATATGTTTTGGAGAAGAGCATGCAAAAGGATGGCACCAGTTTGACTTGGTTTTGACCATCAATTCAGATTTTTGCTCATCACTATCAACGCGCTAACATTATCTTGTTGGGCGCTAATTACCCACTAATCTGTTGCTCTAATGGCCTAGCATCCTAAATACAAGTTGAAGAGCATCTAGAGGACAGCAACTTTGCTTCAAGGCGCTAGATCCGAATCTACATGGAATATGCTAAAAATGGCATCCCAACTCTGGTACTCCATCGCCCACACCTGCCCGCCAAAATGTCGACGTGTCGCCCATGCACCAGTCGCGCCCCCACCATGGCAGACGTGTGCGCCTACCTCCTTGTCGTGCCTTTGCGTCCTCCTAGAGTGGGCACCGAGCCCTAGCTCACTCGCCCTCACTCCCTCTTGAAAGGTCCTAATGGCTAGAGGGGGGTGAATAGCCTATTAAAAATTTCTACAACAACACTTAGTAAACCGGTTAGACAATTATGAGGCGAAGCAAGTGTTGTGCTAGCCTACTAAAAATGCAAGCCACCTACCACAATTCTAGTTTCTATAGATTCTAACCACACAATGACTATAGCACTACACTAAGTTAGTGTGCTCTCAAAGGCTAACTAAAGAGCCACACTAACCAAACTAACAAGCTCTCACAACTAGCTACACTAAAGAGCTTGACAACTACTTTGCGGTAATGTAAATAGAGTGAGCAATTTGTTTATACCGCCATGTTGAGCTAGGAGCCAATTAATCACAAGAATGAATACAATGAAGACCAATCACCTCGGAATCAAATGATGAACACAATGATTTTTTACCGAGGTTCACTTACTTGCCGGCAAGCTACTCCTCGTTGTGGTGATTCACTCACTTGGAGGTTCACGCGCTAATTGGCATCACATGCCAAACCCTTAATAGGGTGCCACACAACCAATGCAAGATGAGGATCACACAAGCCACGAGCAATCCACTAGAGTACCTTTTGGCTCTCCGCCGAGGAAAGGTTAAGAACCCCTCACAATCACCACAATTGGAGTCGGAGATAGTCACCACCCTCCGCTCGACAATCCTTGCTGCTCCAAGCCGTATAGGTGGCGGCAACCACCAAGAGTAACAAGCGAATCCCACAGTGAAACACGAACACCAAGTGCCTCTAGATGCAATCTCTCAAGCAATGCACTTGGATTATATCCCAATCTCACAAAGATGATGAATCAATGATGGAGATGAGTGGGAGGGCTTTGGCTAAGCTCACAAGGCTGCTATGTCAATGCAAATGGCCAAGAGTGTGAGCTTGAACCAACCATGGGGCTTAAATAGAAGCCCCCATGAAATAGAGCTGTTGTACCCCTTCACTGGGCACAACACGGGGTGACCAGACGCTCCGGTCATATTGACCGGACGCTGGACCCCAGCGTCCGGTCATGCGATGCACGCCATGTGTCCCCTCTCTTCAAATACTGAGTGCTCAATGTCAACGGTCAAGTGATGACCGGACACAGTAGCTCAAAGTGACCGGACGCTGAACCCCAGCGTCCAGTCATTTCCAGTCAGCATCTAGAGATGACTTTTCATGATCGGACGCGTTCGGTCATGCTCAACTGGACTCACCCAGCGTCCAGTCACACGGTGACTCATCTGTGCACTGCCACATTAGCCAGACCAAATGCACCCTATCAGTGTCCGGTCACCAAGTGACCCAGCATTCGGTCGAAGACCAATGCCAACGTCTTTGCTGTATCATTGACCGGACGCACCGGTCCCACTGAGACCAGCGTCTGGTCACTTTGTGACCAGCGTGACTAACTCCTTTTCAACTCTATCTTCTTCACCCTTGCTCAAATATGCCAACCACCAAGTGTATCACCTTGTGCACATGTGTTAGCATATTTTCACAAACATTTTCAAGGGTTTTAGCACTCCACTAGATCCTAAATGCATATGTAATGAGTTAGAGCATGTAGTGGCACTTTGACAACCGCATTTCGATACGAGTTTCACCCCTCTTAATAGTACGGCTATCGATCCTAAATGTGATCACACTCACTAAGTGTCTCGATCACCAAAACAAAATAGCATCTACCATTTATACCTTTGCCTTGAGCCTTTTGTTTTTCTCTTTCTTCTTTTCAATTCCAAGCATTTGATCATCACCATGGCATCGCCATCTTCATGTCATGATCTTCATTTGCTTCACCACTTGGAATGTGCTACCTATCTTATGATCACTTGATAAACTAGGTTAGCACTTAGGGTTTCATCAATTCACCAAAACCAAACGAGAGCTTTCAATCTCCCCCTTTTTGGTAATTGATGACAACCCTTTCACAAAGATATGAATTTGAAATTCAGTTGAATCCATGTTGCTTGTCCAAGCATATTTACCATGTGTAATGGATATGGACAAGTTTCATGAACCCTAATTGGTAGCAATTGCTCCCCCTACATATGTGCTAAGAGTTTGGATTGAAGCTTGCACATTATGCTTAGATAGGAAATATAGGAGACAATGTCTACCAAATGATGCTAAGCTATAAAAGATGGACCTTTGAAGCGTGATACCAATCGTAGTGCATCATTATACCATCCTTAGCACTATGGTTAGCTTGATACCACTTGGAAACACTTGGAACTAAAATCACTAGATAACCTATGCATGCTAGATTTTCATTTCATCATTCAAACCTACAACTAGCATACACCACACAAGCATGAATATTGAAATTTAAATTTTGTGCCATGCAAGCAAACATATGAAATGCACATTTAAATGCACCATACAAATTCATGAGCTTGCTCCCCCTACTTGTGTGCTCAAAATTTTAATTGATCCATTTTCTTTGTCATATCTCTCCCCCTATGTCATGTTTTCCCCCTTTGTTGTCTTTTCACTATCCTAGTACACTAATGTCTTTATTTTTCTCCCCATGTACTAATATCACTAATATCTTTATTTTTCTCCCCCTTTATCATCAATGACCACAAAGGTTCAAAATGTAGATAGGTTGAGATTATCAATATCAATCAATGGGGTGAGGATCATATTTCTAAATTTGGTTCAATCTAGAACATTGGCCAAAGATATTTAACTCGGTTTGATCCAAGGACAAGCTTCTTCACACCTCCAAATAAGGGTTATCTTGTACCATGTTGAGTTAAACACTTAGAGCTCATTTTCTAGATCAAACACTAGGTTTACAAGCCCACAAACATGTCATATGCTACCACTAGATCAAAATAAGCATAGAAGCAATAGTGGTGCCATACAATCATCAAAATCATTTGATTTTCATGAATGAGCTTATTAAATGTGAAAGATGTCTAGATACACTAAACAAGTCCTTAGCAAGGATGTATGCCATGCCAATCAACTTTTACCTTGGATTGCTTGAAGGAGAGGCATGTCATATAAGTGGGGGTGCATCAACATATCTTTGAGAAATCCAATATGTTCAACTCATTCCTTAGCTTGCAAAATCTTTTCTCATCCAATGGCTTGGTGAATATATCGGCAAGTTGATCTTTGGTGCCTACACTCTCAATGCAAATGTCCCCTTTTTGTTGGTGATCTCATATGAAATGGTGGCGGACATCAATGTGCTTTGTTCTTGCATGTTGAACCAGATTGTTGGTCAACTTGATTGAACTCTCATTGTCACATAGCAATGACACTTTCTTGAACTTGATTCCAAAGTCACTCAAAGTGGCCTTCATCCAAAGTATTTGTGCACAACAACTACCAGTGGATATGTATTCGGCTTTGGCGGTTGATAATGCAACACTATTTTGCTTCTTTGATGACCATGAAATAAGTTATCTTCCCAACAATTGACATGTGCCTGAGGTGCTCTTCCTTTCAACCTTGCATCCCACATAATCTGAGTCGGAGTAACCAACTAGCTCAAACTTTGCTCCTTTGGGATACCACAAACCAACATTTTGTGTATGCTTCAAGTACCTCAATATTCTCTTTGTAGCCTTCAAATGACTTTCTCTTGGTGAGGCTTGAAATCTTGCACACATGCATACACTAAACATGACATCCGGCCTTGATGCGGTCACATAGAGTAGGCTTCCAATCATAGACCGATATAATTTTTGATCCACCATATTGCCACTTGCATCACTATCCAAGTTGCCATTTGTTCCCATTGGTGTGCTAATGGCTTTACTATCACTCATGCCAAACTTCTTGATCATGTCCTTGATATACTTGCCTTGACTCACAAATAGTACCATTCTTCAATTGCTTGATTTGAAGACCAAGGAAGTAACTTAACTCTCCAATCATGGACATCTCAAACTCATTAGCCATCATCTTTCCAAACTCATCACAAAAGTCTTGATTGGTTGATCCAAATATGATGTCATCAACATAGATTTGCAACATAAACAAGTCTTTGCTAATCTTCTTGATGAAAAGAGTGGTGTCAACCTTGCCCATTATGAACCCTTTAGAGAGTAGGTAAGTCCCTCAATCTCTCATACTATGCTCTAGGTGCTTGCTTCAAGCCATACAATGCCTTCTTCAACTTGTACACATGGTCGGGCTTCTTGTTCATCTTCAAAACCGGGAGGTTGCTCAACATATACTTCTTCATTGATGTAACCATTGAGAAATGCACTCTTAACATCCATTTGATAGAGCTTGATGTTGTGGGCACAAGCATAGGCTTAGCAAGATTCTAATTGCTTCCAATCTAGCAACTAGGGCATATATTTCTCCAAAGTCAAGACCTTCAACTTGTGTATATCCTTGTGCTATCAATCTTGCTTTGTTCCTTACTACTATCCCATCTTGATCTTGATTGTTTCTAAAGACACATTTGGTTTCAATCACATTGTGTCCCTTTGGTCTCTCTACTAATTCCCATACTTGATTTCTTGTAAAGTTATTCAATTCTTCATGCATAGCATTCACCCAATCAATATCCTTCAATGCTTCATCTATCTTCTTTGGTTCAATGGATGACACAAATGAGAAATGCTCACAAAATGAAGCCAATCTTGATCTTGTTTGTACACCTCTAGAAATATCACCAATTATAGTGTCCAATGGATGATCCCTTGCAATATTGGTTGGTTGGAGGATTGGAACTTGATTGCTTGCACTTGCTTGATCATTGGGTTGAGATGATGTACTAGCCACTTGATCTTGTTCATTGTCATGAGAGCCACTTGTACTAGCTTGATTTGTATCATCTTGCACATTTGAGTTAGAGAGCACTTGCACTTGATCATCTTCATCATCATTCACTTGCCTAGGCCTCAATTCACCAACATCCATGTTCTTCATGGCATTTGAAAGTTGAATGCCTCTAACATCTTCTAAGTTCTCATTCTCTACTTGTGAACCCTTGGTTTCATCAAATTCAACATCATGAACTTCCTCAAGAGTACCACTATCCAAATTCCAAACTCTATATGCTTTGCTTGTAGTGGAATAACCAAGTAGGAATCCTTCATCACATTTCTTGTCAAACTTGCCCAATCTAGTGCCTTTCTTCAAGATATAGCATTTGCAACCAAAGACCCAAAAATATGCAATGTTGGGCTTTCTACCATTCAAGAGCTCATATGGTGTCTTCTCTTTCAATGGGTGACAATAGAGGCGGTTGCTACAATAGCAAGCCTGTGTTGATAGCTTCGGCCCAAAAAGATTGACTCACATTGTACTCACTAAGCATAGACCTTGCCATATCAATGAGTGTTCTATTCTTCCTCTCAACAAGGTCATTTGATTGTGGAGTGTACTTGGCCAAGAATTGATGTCTAATTCCAAATTCATCACACAACTCATCAATTCTAGTGTTCTTGAACTCACTACCATTGTCACTTCTAACTCTCTTGATGGTTGTTTCAAACTCATTAGTGAATGCCCTTGACAAATGATTTGAATGTTGCAAACACATCACTTTTGTCCACTAGAAAGAATACCCATGTGTATCTAGTGTAATCATCCACTATCACAAAGCCATATTTGTTACCACCAATGCTAGTGTATTGAGTTGGCCCAAACAAGTCCATGTGCAATAACTCAAATGCTTTACTAGTGCTCATCATGCTTTTCTTAGGATGGGTGTTTACAACTTGTTTTCTGGCTTGACAAGAGCTACAAAGCTTATCCTTCTCAAACACAACATCTTTCAAGCCTCTAACCAAGTCATGCTTAACCAATCTATTCAATTGTTTCATTCCAACATGACCAAGCCTTCTATGCCATAACCAACCCATGCTAGACTTAGTGAACAAACATGTAGATAATTTAGCTTCACTAGCATTGAAATCAACCAAGTATAGATTCTCATATCTAAAGCCCTTTGAAGATCAAGTTAGAGCCATCTACACTTATGATCTCTACATCATCTACCCCAAATATGCATTTGAATCCAAGATCACACAATTGAGCCACGAATAGCAAATTAAAGTTCAAGCTCTCTACTAGCAATACATTGGATATGCTCATGTCATTGGATATTGCAATCTTACCAAGCCCTTTGACCTTGCCTTTGCCATTGTCACCAAATGTGATACTATCATAACCGTCACTTGCCATTGGTGTTGATTGAGTTGAACATTCTTGCATCACCGGTCATGTGTTGAGTGCACCCACTATCAAGAACCCAATGCCTTCCTCTGGCTTTGTAATTTACCTACAAAAGAAGATCAATTCTTTTTAGGTACCCAAACTTCCTTGGGTCCTTAAAGGTTAGTCACTAAGCTCTTTGGTACCCAAATGGCTTTCTTCTTTGAAGCCCATCCATGGTTTACCAATGAACTTAGCCTTCATACCATTTGTACCCTTAGTAAGCACATAGAAAGAATTAATCTTAATTGAGGATACATTAGCATTTTTGCTTTTGTTCTTGCATTCATGCTCTACATGACCAACTTGCTTGCAACTAGTGCAAAACCGACCATTGTTCTTCACAAAACTAGTCTTGAGAGGAGCAAAGGCCGCCTTGCCTTTCTTGGGGTATAGCCCAATCCCTCTTTGTAGAGAGAAGCTCTTTGGCTACCCAAGCACATAAGCAAGCGGTCCTCACCACCATAGGCCTTAGCCAAGGTGTGAGTGAGCTTATTGACCTCCTTCTTGAGGTTCTCATTCTCAACCATTAGTGAGGTATCACAAGTGAGACCATCACTACTAGATGAGGTGGAAGTAGAAGTACTACAAGAAGGGTTAGTGGGAGCAACAATGATAGGCATAGATAATGATTCATCAATTATATCACAAGTTAAGCCTACATTGCAAGTTTCAACATGCTTCTTTTTATTTTGCTCATCAAGCAAAGAGGAATGAGCCTTTTCAAGCTTTTTGTGAGCCTTGCCAAGCTTCTCATGGGCTTCCTCTAGCCTCTCATGAGATGCATTGAGCTCATCAAATGCTTGCTTAAGGGCTTTTAGTTCCTTACGCAAGCTTTTGCATTCCCTTCTCTTGATGTCAAAGTGTTCTTTAGCATCTTCTAGCATGTCAAATAGTTCATCCTTAGTAGGTTCATCATCATCACTATCACTATCATTCATTTTCATTTTCATTTTCATTATCATGTTCCTCATCACTTCCATCATCACAAATTTGTACCTTAGTGGCCTTAGCCATGAAGCATGATGGAGTGTCGAAGAGAGAAGGCTTCTCATTGATTAGCAATGCTTGCAAGTGCCTTCTTCTTGGTGGTCTTGTCATCATCACTATCATCATCATCACTTGAGGAAGCATCACTATCCCAAGTGACCACATATGAACCACCCTTCTTCTTCTTGAAGGTCATCTTGTCCTTCTTCTCTTTCTTTTCCTTCTTGTCCTTCTTCTTGTTCTTCTTGTTGTCATCATCATTGTCGCTATTGTATGGACATTGAGCAACAAGATGATCTTTGCTTCCACATTTGAAGCACCTTCTTGACTCTTCCTTGTTCTTGGATGAAGATTTCTTTCTTCTAGCATGGTACCCTTTCTTCATCATGAACTTGCCAAATTTCTTGACAAAGAGAGCCATCTTCTCATCATCATCATCATCATCCCATGAGCCATCATCTTCACTTGATGTTTCTTGCTTTGCCTTGCCCTTGGATGATGTGGCCTTGAATGCCACACTCTTCTTCTTCTCATCCTTCTTCTCATCTTTTTCTCCTTCTTTTCTTCCTTCTCATCATCATCTCTATATGTATCATCGGTCATTATATCTCCCAACACTTGGTTTGGTGTCATGGTGTCCAAACCACTCCTCACTAGAATAGTGACCAATGTGCCAAATCTTGAAGGCAAACATCTCAAGAACTTGTGGGAGAAGTCCTTGTCCTTCACCTCTTCTCCAAGTGCTTTGAGATCATTGACAAGCACTTGAAGCCTATGGAACATCTCCAGCACACTCTCATCCTCCTTCATCTTGAAGCTTGCAAACTTCTCTTTGAGAATATATGCCTTTGCACCCTTCATGGCTTGAGTGCCCTCAAATGATTCCTCCAATTTCTTCCAAGCCTCATGAGCCATCTCAATATTCTTGATTTGCTCAAATGTTCTCTCATCAATTGCATCATGAATGGCACTTAGAGCAATGTCACTGTTTTGGAGAAGCACTTCTTCGGCCATGGTGGGATTCTCTAGATCATTAATCTCAATTTTGGTTTCTACCACCTTCCACACTTTTCTATTGATTGACTTGATATGTGTTGTCATCTTTGATTTCCAATATGGATAATTTGTGCCATCAAATTGGGGTGGCTTCTTGATGTCGTTGATTTGAGCCATTTTTACACCGAAGGTTGTTAAGCCTCAAATCACGGTGACCTCGGCTCTGATACCACTTGAATGGTCCTAATGGCTAGAGGGGGGGGGTGAATAGCCTATTAAAAATTTCTACAACAACACTTAGTAAACCGGTTAGATAATTATGAGGCAAAGCAAGTGTTGTGCTAGCCTACTAAAAATGCAAGCCACCTACCACAATTCTAGTTTCTATAGATTCTAACCACACAATGACTATAGCACTACACTAAGTTAGTATGCTCTCAAAGGCTAACTAAAGAGCCACACTAACCTAAACTAACAAGCTCTCACAACTAGCTACACTAAAGAGCTTGACAACTAGTTTGCGGTAATGTAAATAGAGTGAGCAATTTGTTTATACCGCCATGTCGAGGAAGGAGCCAATTAATCACAAGAATGAATACCAATGAAGACCAATCACCTCGAAATCAAATGATGAACACAATGATTTTTTACCGAGGTTCACTCACTTGCCGGCAAGCTACTCCTCGTTGTGGCGATTCACTCACTTGGAGGTTCACATGCTAATTGGCATCACATGCCAAACCCTTAATAGGGTGCCACACAACCAACACAACATGAGGATCACATAAGCCACGAGCAATCCACTAGAGTACCTTTTGGCTCTTCACCGAGGAAAGGTCAAGAACCACTCACAATCACCACAATCAGAGTCGGAGACAGTCACCACCCTCTGCTCGATGATCCTTGCTGCTCCAAGCCATCTAGGTAGTGGGAACCACCAAGAGTAACAACTAAATCCAGCAACGAAACATGAACACCAAGTGCCTCTAGATGCAATCACTCAAGCAATGCAGTTGGATTCTCTCCCAATCTCACAAATATGATGAATCAATGATGCAGATGAGTGGGAGGGCTTTGGCTAAGGTCACAAGGTTGCTATGTCAATGCAAGGCCAAGAGTGTGATCTTGAACCAGCCATGGGGCTTAAATAGATGCCCCCACAAAATAGAGCTGTTGTACCTCTTCACTAGGCACAACACGGGGTGACCAGACGCTCCGGTCATATTGACCGGACGCTGGACCCCAATTTCTGGTTGTGCATTGCACGCCATGTGTCCCCTCTCTTCAAATACTGAGCGCTCGATCTCAACGGTCAAGTGATGACCGAATGCAGCAGCTCAAAGTGACTGAATGCTGAGCCCCAGCGTCCGGTCATTTCCAGTAAGCATCCAGAGATGATTTTTCATGACCGGACTCGACCGGACTCACCCAATGTCCAGTCGCATGGTGACTCATCTATGTGCTGCCACATCAGCCAGACCAGATGCACTCTATTGCATCCGGTCACCAAGTGACCTAGCATCCGGTCAAAGACCGACACCAGCGTCTTTGCTGTATCATTGACCGGACGCACCGGTCCCACTGAGACCAGCGTTTGGTCACTTTGTGACCAGCGTGACTAACTCCTTTTCAACTCTATCTTCTTCACCCTTGCTCAAATATGCTAACCACCAAGTGTATCACCTTGTGCACATGTGTTAGCATATTTTCACAAACATTTTCCAGGGTGTTAGCACTCCACTAGATCCTAAATGCATATGCAATGAGTTAGAGCATCTAGTGGCACTTTGACAACCCATTTCGATATGAGTTTCACCCCACTTAATAGTACGACTATCGATCCTAAATGTGATCAGACTCACTAAGTGTCTCGATCACCAAAACAAAATGCCTCCTACCATTTATACCTTTGCCTTGAGCCTTTTGTTTTTCTCTTTCTTCTTTTCAATTCCAAGCACTTGATCATCACCATGGCATCGCCGTCTTCATGATATGATCTTCATTTGCTTCGCCACTTGGAATGTTCTACCAATCTCATGATCACTTGATAGTTTAGCACTTAGGGTTTCATCAATTCACTAAAACCAAACTAGAGCTTTCACCACTGCCCTCCCTTCTCACTCCATCACGCTCTGCCTCTCTCTCCCTCCCTTGAGCGTTCGCCATTGCCATGGCAGAGCCGAAGGTCGAGCTACCGCTACTACTACTGGTGCTGCTCTCTCTCCTCCTCTGCTGCAGTGCCTAGCCGCGCCACGCACACACCACCATAACCCTAGCAGCGCTGGCCCTCTCCTTTCCCTTCCCTACAGCACCGTCCCCGGTGTCATCCTGCCGCTATGTTGCTGCTACATTTGTGGCTGGGCCGCCATAGGCAGTAGCTGGCCAGGACGGCCCCTTCCTTAGCTGCCCGTGTGCCAGGCCACCGCCCTCCAGCCAGCACTGCCCACAACCGGCCACCCCCGGCCAGCGTCGCCCCCGAGCCCGACCGCCCCCTCCGTATCTGTTCGAGTTGAAGAAGAAGGACATCGCACCCAAATAGAAGCAAGTGTAGGGGGGTAAGTGATGAAGCTATGACTCAGTTGAATAGTGCCTATAAGGACCTATTCGCTGAAGTCTATTTTTGTGAAAGTTTAGGGGCCTCGGTGCAAATCTATTTTTTCTTTTATGGCTGAAACTTTGGAAAATCATAATAACTTGTAGAAAATTGTGAAATAGAAAATAAGGACTTTTTGTAATCTTTGTGAGTAGATATACACAGTATAGTCATCTTATGATATGTGTTAGTAGAAGGTTTTTGTTGTTTTTATTTATCTAGGTTAGTTAGGGTTTTCTAGGGATAAATTCATATCTAAAGTTGTGGTGCTCCAATTGCTGTGAAAATTTTATGGTAGGTTGCTGATGCTATGTGTGTGCTATGGTAAAAATTTCATGGTCATTGGATGCAATATGATTGATTTATTGATTTAACTTGTTTATGGCTTGATAAATGGTTTTAAATAAGTTATAATTTTTATGTAGGTTTAAAAATGTCAAATGTGGTTCCTTTGCCCATGCATGGTGATAATGTGGCCTGAGAAACCCTAATATGGCTATATGAGTATAGAAAATAATGATCTTTAGATTTATCTTGTTCTCACATGTTTATTAATAATTAAGATTTGTCTTATTCATAGCAATTAAATTATAAAACCTGAGCATATGAAATTTGTGCAGTAGCCATGTTTTGATAACATCTACCACTCATAAAAGTCTCAGCACCAAACTAGTTCTTCTCATATATCACTAAAATTATATATATATGTTTATTAGGAGAAAGGATTAATAAAAGTATAATTGTAGATAAAACTTGTAATTGTATTTGGTGATGCTTTGAGTGACTGGTGTTCAATAAAGTATTGCTAAGTATATTAGTGGTGGTTGAAGTTCTTGAATGGCTCATGTGTGTATGCTCTTTGTTAGCAAAACAAGTGAAACATCAAATTGTTACATTCTGAAATGGCTGCATTTGTATTTTCTGTTGTAATGATAACTTTGTGGATCAAGTGATGTTTTATGTAGATATGTTGAATACAAAAGTTGTAGATATTTTCCTTATATTGCTTGTCATAAAATTTCATGATTTTAGTCCTACTGGTTTAGGAGTTATAGATTTTATAAGTTTGCTGTCAGCTTTTGCATGTCCTCTGTACAGATTTGAATGATTGCTTTGATTGACTTATTTAATCATGGAATCATGTATTGGTGATAATAGGAGAGTTTTAGTGCTTTTCTGAAACTTTCTAAAATATCTAAGATCACTACTTTTGGTGGTCTAGAACTTTAGTTATATCTGTTTAAACTAGAATGGCAGGTTCTGTCCAAATCTAGACAGAGATGCATTCTTGATATTGTTTAACCTTGTTAGCTATATAATCAGCTAAAGTTGATAATAAGAAAGTTATAGATAACTTAATAATATTTCTATAAAGTTAAGAATCATATTTACTGGATGTCTATAACTTCAGATATATATTTATGAAATTACTGTCAGATCTTTCCCCTAGTTTGTGCAGATCTGCTTGTTAGTAGTTTTCAACCTTGTTAACCTTTAAATCAGCTCTAGGTGTAAATAACAAAGTTGTAGAAAATTTCTTCAGCTTTCCAAAAAGTCTAGGATCACCCTTGTTGGAAGCCTATAACTCCAGTTATGGTAAAATTGAGTGGCTATTATGTTGCTGTCCAGATTTTGTGCATATACTTGGAGTTGATTGCTTATGCTTGATCTTGATTGTATGATTACTAGGATTAGCTTGTGCTAGATGATTCCTTAAAGTATCTTAATTTGAGTGCCTCATTAGTGAATGCTTAGTGTTATTTTCTTGCTACCTTACCATGATAGGCCTGTGCAATAATTAGTTGAATGACTTGCTGTCTAGTGCTTAAGTCAATATGATGTTACCTTGTCCTTGCCTTTGTATGCCTGTTGCAATGCATCATGATTTGTTTTCTATGCATTCATACATCCACATTTTTCATCTCATCTAGGTACAATAGAAGCACCACGTAAAGGACATGATGTTGAAGCCAAACCTGAAGATGGAGTTTGGTGAATCCATCCAGAAGACGAAAGGACTAAGCAAGTGCTGAGATGGGAGATGCTCACCAAGCGAGTGTCATCTAACAAACATTGACCTAGTGTTGGATCCTAGGCAAGCCCTAGAGCATTCTAAGCCTCCTATGTTTTTACAAATATCACTTGAGTCCTTTATGTTTGATGCATTAGGTTATAAGAATTGGTTGGAAACACTTGATGCAAAGAACTACCTTGTCTAGAAATATACCTTGAACCCTATGTAGGTCTAGGATCGAATGTATGCTTAGCAATGCTTAGACCGGTAGAAGTCGGGTGATTTCCTGCCACCTATGAGATATAGGTGAATAGCAAAGTATGGTTGGCTATATTTGCTATCGTGGAAAATAACCATGTGATGATGAATAAACGGAGTCCGGATGGGATCTGGGGATTGAGAGGCAGCAGGACATGGAGGTCTTGTGTGCAAGTTTTATCCGGTTTGTGTCGATTAAGGACCATACCATTGTTGGAACTTCTGTTGACATTGAATGCATGCCTATCACTTAGTTGGACGAATAACTCGTTCCGACCGTGAAGCCGAGTAGCTCAACTTAGGCCAAGCCCCGTTCTATAAAGGTGCACACTCTGGATGGTAGTAAGGATGTGCAGGGGGCCAGACGTGAGCCCAAGGGCAGGCCGGGCTTGAACGTCCTGGCAGCTAGTTGTCCCTAATTGTGCGGCGCTGAGCGAACCCACGAAATGTGGACCTAAGTTGTACCAAAGGTGACCCAAGGCTACCATGGCTGGTAGACTTGAGTTTGTGTTAGGAATAAATTCCCAGCTAGCTAAAATCGATTCGAATCGCCGTCTCTCCCGGACACTGAGAAACTTGGCTAGCTCTAACATCGTAGTAACTAGATTATGGAATGATGGTTATGGTGAACTTGGAACTTTTACACCGTCTATGGTTACTATTGTTATGCTACTAAATGATATACCACATATTTGGCATAGGTTAGTTACTAATCTAGAGATGAATAGCTATAATTAACTTGAGGACCAAATTATAAAATGTATAGCTAAATTAGTGCCTTTTTATGCAAAATGTTGTCAAGCTAGCTCCACTTATAAAGCCTTGCATGATCCTTAGTGTCACTTTATTTCTTGTTTATGATGGGTAAGTCTAGCTAAGTACATTCGAGTACTTAGGGTTTATCCGACCATGTTGCAGGTGAAGTTCTTGGCCTGAGGAAGATGGTGGCTAACCACTGGTTCTCTGTGACTATATTTATTTCTCATCTATATGCTTTTATCAGAGGATGTCACTTATGCTAGCAATGTATTTGGAACTTATATTAATGTAATCATTTGAAAGCTATGTTGTTTTCCTTTAACCGGTTTTGAAACCCAAACTTGTACTATTATTTGTGAACCCATTTGTAATATTTTTTTCGCTGCAACTCTGTTTATGTGATGTGTATTTGCTTAATCACTCAATCTTGGTTGTGAAGTGGATTTACCGAGATCCTTCGTGACACTCAGCGGACTACCGAGTTTGTATAAGTGAGACTATGCGCGTGTCAACATGTTTAATGAGGATAGACGTACTTGATCTTGTATAAATTGGGCGGTTCTATCACAAAAAACAAAAAAATCAAGCAACTAGAAGTAGTTGGAGCAAGGTGGGCCACCATGGGCCACTTGGTGGCACCGTTAGCCCCACAAGGGTGTCGCCCAGTGCCCCACTTGCCCTTGCCACATCACTGATCTATGGAACATGTCCTCCAAGGCTTCTCGACTGCTGATATGAAGTCAATTCAACATCAAAGGCCCAAAAGGAGCATCACACGGATCACTGACGTGTCATGGTAGCACAACCAACATGAAAAACATCTCCAAGCACCCACACCCACTAATGACATGTGGGCCAAGCTTCTAGAAGAAGGAGGGAGGTCCCACCTATCAAAGGGGGCTAGCCCGCACCACCCCTATGACACCCGGCGCCCCACTCTCTCCACACCGCCATTGCATGCCTCCATGTAGAGAAGCACATTCTCAAATGCTCTCTGCCCTTGATTATATGATGGTTTGATCCAATGGAGGAGTATGGAGAGCACATGGATCGATGACGTGGTGCTGGAGTAGCCCCTACTCCACCTTCCACTATAAATAGGACCCTGACCCCTCACTTGTAACACACCCTCAACACACAAGAGATGTAGCTCTCTCTCTACTCTCTCAAGATGTAGCTCTTCAAGTAGTAGCTAGTCTTGGTGGGAGCTCTGGAGCGGTCTTCTGGAGTCTGGTACAGCTTTGTCTCTTTTTTGTAAGTACTTTATTTATTAGTATGTTACTTTCTATGCAAGTATTATTTCAAGTCTTTTTACTTTATGTACTAGTCTTGTGTTCTAGTTATACTTTGGTTATGCTTATAATTCCTATGATAAGTGGGCTCTCAGTAGCATGGGTTGTTCATCACTAGTTGATGCTCTAGTCTTAACGTGAGGCTAGGGTAGTATCAAATAGTGTAAGCGTGGTGCTTATACTATCGGGTACCTTCCAATGTGGCTAGGCCTCTAGATAGATCGGGGTAGTTGGCAGGTGGTGACAGCCCTATCCATCCTATGTATTCCCCCATGATAGGTCTAGTTGTTAAATCATAGGGCTCATGGTGCTTTGTGCCCAATCAACCCTCTGGGTGAGTTTGGGGCAGGTACGCCTCAATTGCTATTGCGTCCTACCTTGCACTATCTTGGTTTGTCAGTATAGCTATAGTCACTAGCTATAGTAATGCTTGAATAGAAGTAACTTTAGATTCTAGTTCTCTCTTTATTATTGTCCTGCTACTTAGTTATATTTCTAATTTACTTTCCATGATTGGATCCTTATGTGTCACCCCACTTAATTGCATATCACTTACCCCCACTTTAGTCTAGTCGGTATACTAGTTATTAGATACATGATGGTCAACTATCACAATATTTAACCCTTGCTTCCCTATGGTAAAATATAAATAATGATACCCTGGAATACTTCTAGGTGAAGTGCTACAACGGTAATTCTGTGCGCTTGTCGATTATTTATGTATGTGTTAAGAAATACCAACAAACATTTCTAGTGCCATTACCAGGGAATGATTGCTTTATTTTCTTCAAAACTAGTTCGCCCTCATAATTTATCTAAAAAAATATTTTCTTTGTATCCTTTTGTCACCATGAAGCCAACATCACTTCAAAACTAGTTCGCTTCAAAGGGTGAGTTCTCTGAGCCACCACCAAAACCAAACTTTTCATCTGGCTGTGAACTCCGCCTAGGCTTAAGAGCCATGGTTTAGGCACAACCCTTTCTTGGGGCATGATAATGAAAACCCCTACCTTCACCTACATGAATTCGAGGAGATGTGTTCATGCCTGAGCATCTCTGGCATGACACAAGAAACTCTAAAGTGGAAACTGTTTCCCTTTTCTCTCATAGAGAAGGTGAAGCAATGGTACACACTTGCCATAGAAAAGTATGAATGGGGACTGGGATGAACGTAAAGATAAGTGTTACCTTGCATTCTTCCCTATGTCCCGTATCAACTCTCTACAAAGGGTGATCCTTGACTTTGAGCAGTATGAGGAGTCTATAAGTGCAGCCTAGGCCAGATTTTTAGCATTAATACATGCCGACCTAGACTTGTCTTTACTCAACAGCATATTGCTATGACTCTTTTGTTTGGGATCAACATGCATGCTGACCTATGCCTAGACATGACTGCTGGAGGCTGGTTTACACACAAACCCATGATGGAACAAGTGAAATTCCTTGAAAACTTCCTATAAAGTTACAGTTCTCCCATCATGAGAAATAGAATCCTCCTGACAAAAGTCAAGTCGAGCATTGAGGAGGCCTCGTCAGTCGAATCTAGACCCATACCATCCCTAGATTCGACTAATGAGCCCTCACCCAAACCAAGAACACCGAAGAAAAGAGTGATTTATCCTTCGGAGTTCCCTATCGAATTTGGGGATTTTGGCAATACCTCAAAATATTTTGGGCACGAAAAACTTACACGTCCTTTTGAGGAAGTTTCCCCTAAAATAGAGCCATCAAAGGAATGGTTGTTGGAAGTAAAACGTTCTTCCGAAGCAATTCAGATTTTTTCACCTTCCACGCCCATGCCTTGGTCATTAAGGGGAACAAACATAGAAGCCCTGCACAACCCCACAGTCGGGACTAGCATCGTGTTAGAATTTTTAGCGAAAAATCTTTTGGGCAACATGCCGCTAATCCTGACCAACAAATTTTTCAAAAGTCCCTCAGGACTCATCTTGAGTGTAGTGGGATTGTCAAGGACGTGCCAATTGAAATTACTGAAACCGAGGTTCACTTAGATTTCCACATCTTTGCCATCCTTGACTTGGAACTTCTCATAGGCTACCCCTTTGAAAAACATTTCCAAAAGAAACCTACTCATGGGAGCCTTGGTGAAGAAAGTGGGAAAACTACTTCCGCCAATCACCTAGAAAACCCCATGGCGGAGCATTATCCCAACCATAACCCGTTCGCGGAGGTAAAGTTCATTTCCCCGTTCATTTTAACCTAGGCTTTCTAGTGAAACTGAACATCCATCACCAACCTTGCTCGAATGTAAGCCATGTCCCTCTAGCCATTAAACCATTGTTATCGATAATGATCGAGGCTCAATATTGTTTCCACATGATATATCTCTTGAGAACAAAAACTTTTGTGCCATGGACATTTTGCTTAGTGCCACATGCTTCCACGAGAATCACAACCACCTCTTGATCCTTGTCTCCAAACTTTTTAAGGGGATGGTTGTTGATGCCTTCGTTTAACATAGATATTGCTAATCCTATAGTTGCATCATGGCACTAACCTTGCAGCTTGAACAAAAATGCTCAATACTTTGTGGTGAAGTTGGGAACTACACCACCAATGATAGCTGCAAGATGAAGTTCCCAAGGTCAAGCTTATGACCATAAACAAAGCAGTGCTAGGCAATACCCCGAATTATCATAAAAAGAGAAGAGGTATTATTATAAAAAAACAACTTTCTTATTGATAAAAAACAAAAAGATGTTATCAAGTAAGTATGCACCTTCTGGTATTCTTGTGTGTTAACCCTTTTAGGTTAAGATTAAGAAGAACATGGGACATATGATGCCTGAAAACATGAGAGCTGCATCGACTACATACCTTGATGATCTTTGATGTTGAAACACACTAAAAAGGAGACCCCGACATTACACACTTGACTTTTACACAAAAGTCCAAGTGTGGGGGAGGATGGTGAGAATCCCAAAAGTTCCATGCACAAAAATGATGATGACGATGTTAGCTCTATCTTGCTATAAAAAAGAGAGAATAATGATAAAAAAACAAACTAAATATTCACCAACTTCTTTAACTCATGCTTGTCTCCATTGGATATATCTTGATCAAGCAAAATCATGCTTTTTGTTGTTTATGTCATATACTCTGGTTTGGGTGTATTTGATCAATACACCCATAGGCTTTTCAAATTAAGCATGGTGCTTAGGTTAAAATAGCTTTCTTTAATCAAAACTTGACATGGTGTTAAATTTTGGTTAATGAACTTAGAGTATTACTTTTATAAACAGTAGAAGTAATCTAGTGTGGAGATGGATCAAGTCTAATTCTTACATTGCAATCCTTACTTTAGCCTTGCTTGAGTTAAAACTAATAGTAATAATAATAATAATAAATTAGGTGAACACTTAAAAATATATACAATAATTAATAAACAACAATAATAATAAAATGATTTAAGGCTCCCCTATGTTTTCAACTGGTAGAGCCCTTGTTTGTTTCCACTTTTGTTTCTCTTTATCAAATAAAATAGGTACAAGAATAAGTGTGAGGGAGATCTCCCAAGCATGAAAAACATACATTAGAGATCTCCCACCAACACGTTGCACAAACATCGAACAATCCAACATGCAAGGACAAACAGATAGTTCTAGAGAGGATTGGTTTAGTGAAACCATCTCTGACTCCCCAGAGCTCCTTCTTCAATGATGGTTTGTGCAACACTACCCTCAACTTCCTCCAAATTTGAGTTTGAACAAACATAAATCTTGATCACTAAAATGAAACTCAATTCATCCCTGTTATCTCCTCCTGATGAACAATGCCCCTATGCACCACAATTCATCTAATTTTTTTTGAAAAGTGACATGTTCATAACATGTTTAAGATAGAAGCTTGCATAAAGTTTGTTCGATATACATACACTTATTCTTGTGGGAAAATATTCTGATAGGAAAATCATGTTGGCTAAGTTGTTGTGAGGTGTGATATAGTTCTGACTTAAAAATCCTACCGTTTCTATTCAAAGTACTTAGAGATTTTGTTTTGATAAAAATGTTATAAAACCATAGTATCACATACTCCTCATTTGGTGAGCAGTTCCTACCAAAGCCAAATATGACTCTTGCAAGTTTCAAGCCTTCCACATATGCTGCTTGTTATTGTATTGAGTTTGGTCAAGTCTTGTTGACCCTTGTTGAGAGATTTATCATACTCCCAAGATCAAGATCATGTACACTCCACATACACATGCTGCTCCTACACTAGGAGTACGCACAAGCATGCTTCCATTTAGATCCACCAAAAACTCGGCTCCTACACTAGGAGTACATAAAAATGTTTGTTAGGCAAATACTCCATGTTCTAAAGAGATAATGATCTATCTCTAAATATGTGGTTTAGAAGAAGAGACATGGGCTATGCAAAAAGAGAAAAAAAGTATATGGGCACATGAAGGTCCAAGTACAAATGAGAAAAAAATGATGAGCACATGAAGGCTCATGTATTGAAAAAAAAGAGAAAGAAGAAAGATAGTCGTGTTTCAAAATAATAAATTATAGAGAGAGATAATATCTACAAAAGGAGTAAGTTTTAGTTTCCCTTTTTCCACACACATGCACATCTTGATCTAAGAGTATGACACTTCTCTCCTTGGATCCTCAATTTGACTTTACAACATATGCAATACAAGTATGCTAAATTATTTACCCCTACCTCAAGCTCCACATAAACCTTTTTAGAAGTAGGAGAAAAAAAAGAAACCAAAACATTGCCATGCCTTGGTAAGGATCGATACATCATTGAGTGATTTCAGAGTACCATTTGTGGAGTATAAAGTGAACTATGCTTTTTCTTGAGAAAAACCTCCAAAAACTCTATGTTACTAAGATGAGAAATTGGGAAGATGACTTTGTTTTGAGAACCGTTTCGCTTTTCAACAACCTAAGAAAACATGTTAGCTAATGCCATAAATCCCACTTGTATAAAGAATGTGTTGGAATAATGTGACATCCGGCCCAGTTTGAAATTTGGCCCATAGTGGCTCATATGCAAGTTAATGATATATTGTGGAGAGTTTAGTCCCACCTTGGCTGTTAAAGGTGGGATAGACCAACATATAAGGTTTCTAGAGTCCATCCCACTATCACCGGGTTAATCCTTTTACATGAAGCGAGGACGAAAGCGTAAGTGGGATGGTGGTAGGTGTGGTTCGCTCAGCGTGCAGAGTGGATTTGAGCCGTTTGGTCTCTAGGGCGTTAGAAATGGTATCAGAGCCGGCCTTCGTGGCCATAGGTGCGTGCGGGTTAGGTGTGCGAACATGGGGGTTCATTGCGCGTGTAAGCCCTGCGAGGCGCATGGCATGGCACATGTGCCGGCATTGGGCGCACGGTTGCATGTGCTAAGAGGGAACATTCCTGGTCATCGTTTGCCCGGTTGTGGGTGTGTTGGGCCAACGAGGACATCGGTTCCTTTGAGGGGGGTGTATGTGACATCCGGCCTAGTTTGAAATTTGGCCCATGGTGGCTCATATGCAAGTTAATGAGATATTATGGAGAGTTTAGTCCCACCTTGGCTGTTAAAGGTGGGATAGACCAACATATAAGGTTTCTAGAGTCCATCCCACCATCCCCGGGTTAATCCTTTTACACGAAGCGAGGACGAAAGCGTAAGTGGGATGGTCTCATCCTACGAAGTCTTTTTCCAGTAACGGCTTTTCTAGGTTGCCTCTTGGATCGCCTTGCGCTTTGAAGATTGGTAAGTTACAACCATGGGGGCAGCATGAGTCTTCATCAATTTCTTCAATGAATGTGCAGCCGATCCTATTCTAGAAACTAGGCATGGTGGCTAATAATCTATAAGGTGCTCCTTCCTATCCAAGCCTAGAGGATTGAATTCAGTATCCTAAAAGGATCGGTTTAGAATGGTTAGCAAGAAAATTCATCGAATAATTTCTTGAAAAAGAGATGGTAAGTTACCTCTCTGTCAGAAGCAAATTCCCCAACCAGAGCTATACACAAAGTGTGGACTAATCCATAGAAAAGATGGGAGTGCCATTCTTGCCACCAGGAGTCAAAGAGAGGGGAAGAGAGGTTGACTCTGGTCCAATCATGCACGCAAAGAGAAGGAAGATCTTATCCCAACTGAAAGACTCTAGAGGCTTCCATCACCTCACTGATATCTTCCTTTGGCTTCAATATGTTTTTGAAGAACAATTGAGGGGGAGTTGACCAAAACCAAACTGACAGGCTACAAAGGATGGATTGTAAAACTCATAAGTTGGAAGATTGCCTAGGAGGAAGGAGCCTGTAGCCATTTTGCCATGACCATGACGAAATTCGGCTAGAAGAACATAGGGCTTGATGAGTTAAAGATTGCGGTCGTTGTCTCGTCCGAACAGCCTGATTCAAATCAAAATTTCAATGGAAAGATCAGCTCATTGTTCTCATCCTCATCATATGGTAGCCAAGTCAGGATGTCTGCATCAAACCCTTTGTAAAATTTTTTGAAGAGATGACCAATGTCAATATCAATTGTTATGGCCGATGCAGCCTCCCCATAGCTCATGCATTGATGGGTTCTTCCTTCCACACCTCTATATTCCTCATTAAAGTTGAAAAAAGGGAAACTCAAACTTCTGAGATCAGACCTTACCATCTTATGCATGTATAGGTTGAGCCACAGTTGTATCAACCACCAAAGACCACTGATAGTATGCACTCGTTCGTTCTTCAGTAATTGGGCAGTTACCTAGTACATCAGATCATAAGCATCTCCTAGCAGATACTTTCCAAGAGGGATATCCTTGCCTACTACCAGTTGCTCTACCATGACCTTATAATTGTAAGTCGGACTACAAGATGACCCACAGAAGATGAATCTCTCTAACCACATATTCAGAAAGGCCACATATTCTCTCTCACTGACAATTGATTCGTCGCCAATATGGTTCAGAATATAACTTGCCTATCCTATGCAGTCTAACATTTTGGCTAATTTCTTGGAACCGGCACTCAAGTATTCATAAGGCTACATTGGTCTAGTTATTCTAAGGTCGATCAACATGTAAACATAGGCCAGAGTAATGGTCATCGGGCCATGACCAAAGATGAAAGCGATTAGGCATTGGACTAGAAATAAGATGTAACACCCTAGGTGTTTGTCACTAGTTAAGCAATGGGTTTGAGCTCAACCATGACATGTTTAGTGGTGATGGAGATGTCAAGGTCAAACCTATGGAAATGAGCCCTAACCTAAACTCGGATATTGCACCCTTGCTTTACATATAAGCCTTTTCAAGATATATGCTTCGCTGGTGTTATTGGAATATCTTCATGTGTCTCACATCAATACCCATCTATATGGGTCAAAGTTTCATGAAGTTTGGAGTCAAAAAGTCACATTAAATGATAAGTTATATCCTTATTGGAATGACTTTACTAAGTGCTTGAATTGCACTATTAAGTGAATGGAAATGTAGGTCATCAACCAAACCTTACAACCTTGCCCAAATGACTCTAGATGAACTCTACAACAAAAGTCATGAAAGGTTCGTGTTGGGCCAATACCAAGAAAATGCTCCAATGGATCAAAAAGGATAATCTAAGCTTTATCGTGATCCTACTTTGGTCAAAGTAGAACTGTAGGTTCTATGCAAGCTTTGATGTTGGACCTTAAATAAAAGTTGTAGTTCATATTATGTAGAAGAAACTTTGTTTTTACACTAAGACCTCGATCAGCTTGGAAATAAGTGAAACAGAGGTCACAAGATTGAATCTACTGTAGTTCTCAGCACTTGGAAATATTCTAAGTCTAGAATTTCATTGACATCAGCGCGTTCTCCGAAATTCGTTAAGCAACTTGAGTTGGTCCAAAAATAAAAGTTAAAGGTTATATTATGGAGAAGAGCATGCAAAAAGTTGGAACCCATTTGGCTTCGTGTTGATGGTTAATTTTGAGTTTTTCCTAATCACCATCGTCACACTGACAAACCAAAGTTAGGAGCACGTTATCTACTAAACCATAACCCTAATGACCCTGAACCCTTAAGCAAAGTTGGAGAGCATTAGGTGTAGACCAAACTTCATTTTTGGCCCATGGACCAATTCAGACCCGAGCCGGCCCAAAACGGCGTCCCACCTTCCCCACTCCAGTGCATGCCACCTGTTCACTGAATTGCCTCTATGGGCGACACACATCCGGGAGCATGGCAGCCATGCATGAGCTCACCCCTGCTCTCTGCCGCATGCCCCGTGCCTCACTCCTTCTCTACCCTCTCCTCGCTCCGCTCCACGCCAGGATGCATGACCGCCATGGCCGAGCTCCGAGCTCATCGGTGCCGCGGCTGTTTTCCCCCTCTCAGCCCCCTCGCTCCTCACAAGTAATGCCATCAGCTTTGCCTCCCTCTCCTGCACGCCGTGCTCATGCTCGTCGTCCAAAACCACGCTGGGAGCACCGTAGTCGTCGGCCGCCGTCGCCTCCGACCGCTAGTGCACATGGCCGGTCCACCTCGGGCCGCCTCTCGGCCATCCGAGACCACCAACTGGCGTGCGCGGGACCCCTGGTCCTTCCCTGCCACTCCATCGCCGCCGGTGATGGTTACGGTCACCGGAGCCACGAGCCGGCCGGGCTCTCTGTGCTGCCGTTGGAAGCAGAGAAGACGAAGGACTTCGCGCTCAAATTGGAAGAAAGTGAGGGGGTTAAGTGTAGAATCAGTGACTCATATGAATAGTGCACTAAAGCATCTATTTGTTTGGGTTTAATTTTTGTAAACTGCAGGGACCCCGTTGCAAGACTTACATGTCTTTTCTTTTGTTTTTATAGATTTGAATGAGGAACTTTGAAAATTCATAGTAATTAGTGTAAAAATCGTAAAATAGTAAATAAAGACTTTTTAGAATCCTTGTGAAATTGTCTATGCATTAGATCTATAATATGATATGTTTTAGTTTAAATATTTTGCTGTACAAATAGATATATGCAGTTAGGTTCTTAATACTAGTTATGTCTTGTCTTTTTCATAACTGAAGTTGTGGTGCTCAAATAAATGTGAAGTTTTTATGGAGTGTTACTATGGTGATGTTTGATGTCTGGTAAAAATTTCAGGAGTTTAGGCTTGATGGTTTAAGAGTTATAAAAATAACAAATTCTTTGTGTTGCTTTGCTCCTATTCTAAATAGTCCTGCATGTTTGAATTAATTGGCTTAGTTAAGTTATGAATAGTGAATTTATGATAATACATGAGTTGTAGTACTTTTATTAAGCTTTTCAAAAAGCTAAATATCATGATTTTTGGTTAAGTAGATCTTGAGTTATACTTGTTTAAATCTCTGTGGCTGTTTCTGCCCAAACCCAGAGAGGGTTTCATTGTTCTTATTGTGGGGCCTTCTTAATTGTAGAATTAGCTTTAGGTGTTTCTAACAAAGTTGTTTATAATTTGTTAAGATTTCTAAAAAGTCCAGAACCACATTTATTGGACATGTATAACTTCAGTTATAGCTGTTTAAAGTGGCATGTCAGTTTCTGTCTGTGTTTTGGACAGAGATGCAATTATTGGATTAATTGACCCTTCTAACTGTAGACTCATCTTAAGATGAGAGTAATAAAGTTTTAGGTAACTTCCTAAGCTTTTTAAAAAGTTATGGTCCATGTTTGTTGGAGGTCTAGAACTCCAGTTATGCTTCTCTGAAGTTCCTATCAGTTTTCTGTACCACTGCTGTTGGGTTGCATTTGCAGTTTTGCTTGTGCAATTATTTTTGTGGTGTAAATGATGTTTGCTATGGTTGTAGTGAATACAAAAGTTGTAGAAAATTTCATGATCTTGCTTGTGTTAAAATTGTAAGCCCATAGGCCTGATAGTGTAGGAGTTATACGACTTTTAATTCTTCTGTCAGGTTTTGATGGTATTCTGAGCAGATCTGAAATATGCTAGTGTTTGCTCTAGTTAGGATTTGAATAAGCTTTTGGTGATAATAACAAAGTTGTAGATGATTCCAGTATCTAGCTGCTGTTAAAATTTGGTGGTAATTGGTCTTGTGGTTAGTAAGTTATGCCTGTTTAAAGTTGGGTTTCAGAAATGGCTGCTCTCTGTCAATTGTGGACCAGTTTCTGTAAATGGGTATATTTGACTTAGTTAACTTAAGAATCATGCTAAGATGATTAAAGCTGAATTATAGAAAATTCCATAAGCTTTCCAGAATGTCTTGTTGCATGGCAATTGGATTTGTATAACTCTAGTTATGATCCAAACATGAAGCTGTTGTTTCCAGTCCAGAAATAGACATATGCTAGTTGTGGTTGTTTACTCCATGTGTGGCTAAGTGTGGCTTATGCCCTTGTTGATGGTCAAGTTATGATACTTGTGACCTTGTAAAACCCGTGTCATGCTTGATGTGCTTGCTCTCTATAGTTAGTTGTGTGATGAGTTAAATAGCTATTGGTGTCTATGTCTTGCATAATCTTATGTTTGTCTTGAATGCTTATGTGATGCCTCTTGTATTACCATTCTTCATATTCATGCACTTGCATCTTGCATCACATCTAGGTGCGCTAGATGAACCATGTGAAGGATGTGATGTGGGAGCCGAACCCAAAGACGGTGTATGATGGACCTATCCCGAAGGTGGAAGGACTAGACAAGTGCTAGGACGGGAGATGCTCACTTAGTGAGTGTCGTCTAACTAACACTGACTCAGTTTGGGATCCCAGGCAAGCCCCAGAGCATTCTAAGTCTCCCATGTTTTTACAAATATCTTGAGTATCTTTTATTGTTGATGATGCATTAAGTATAGGGATTGATTGGAACCAATTGTTGCATTATATTCTTACCTTGTCCAGATAAAATCCTATGAATCCTAATTAAGTGTAGGATCGAATGATGCTTAGCTATGCTTAGACCGGTAGAAGTCAGGTGATTTCCTGTCACTTGCGAGATGTAGGATGAGCTCTGGTCACGGTTGGCTATAATTGCTATCATGAAAAAGAACCATGTGTTAATAATGAATGGAGACCGGACGGGACGACGGTAGTGCAGCAACAAGGCATGGAGGTCTTGGGTGTGAATCTATCCCCGTCTATGTCGTTTAAGGACCGATACGATGTACGTCTTCATGTCATGTTGAACGCAGCCTAACACTTAGTTGGCCGGATAAGTCATTTCGACCACGAAGCCTAGTAGCTCGACTCAGGCCAGGAACACGAGCAGTGGCGTGCATTCTGGAGGTAGTAGGGATGTGTGGAGAGCCATTGGCATAAGTCCAAGGCGGGTTAGAGTCCCGAACAACCTTGGCAGAGTGGTTCTCTGAGAATGCCGATCTATTCAGACTTGTGACTCCTGAATTGTGCCAGAGGTGACTTGTTTGCGACCCTGACGGGGGAAGCAGGGTTTGTGTTAGGAATACCCCTCCAGCTGGATAGGAATCGATTTGAATCGCCGTCTCTCCCGAATAGTGAGAACTTGACTGAGCAGCGGCAACTTAGATTCACTAAATTTAAAGATATGGTTAAAGGATGATGATGATGATGATGATAATGACAATGAGCCATGAAATACCTGATATGGTTATTATTGTTTGCAACTTAATCAAGTGATTGATTAGTACAGGTGCTAATATAGATTGTAGATAATGGCTAAAAGTCACTGCTAGTATAGGTGAATAATGCTAATGGTTACTCAAGCTTTTATGCAAAAAGGTTGTCTAGCTAGATCCACTAAATTAAGCTATGCATGATCCTTGGTGTCATTTGTTTTGGTTTCCGATGGGTAAGTCTGGCTGAGTATATTCGACTACTCAGGGTTTATCCCACCTTGTTGCAGGTGAAGTTCTTGGCCTACTGAAGATGGTGGATAACCGCCGGTGGGCTCGGTGATTCTATAGTTACTTCTCGTCTATATGCTTTTGTCGGATGATGTCACTTATGCTAGCAATATATTTGGAACTTATATTAATGTAATCATTTGAAAGCTATGTTGTTTTGACTAAGCGGTTTTGAAACCCAAACTTGTACTATTATTTGTGAACCCATTTGTAATATTATTTTCGCTGCAACTCTGCGTATGTGATGTGTATTTGCTTAATCACGCAATCTTGGTTGTGATGTTGATTTACCGAGGTCTTTTGGGACACTCGGCGAACTACCGGGTTTATATAAGTGAAAGTATGCGCGTGTTAATGTGTTAGCGGGGACAGCCGTACTTGATCTTGTATAAATTAGGTGGTTCTATCACAGCTGGTATCAGAGCAAGATTAAGCATAATACTATCATGTACATAGTTTTAAAAACAAAGTTTTGGTTTGAAAAATCCTATTTCGACTAAAACTTTAACTACAGGCAAATTTGTCAAAACTTATTTGCAAAACTATGCTAGTGACATCCTCCTTTATACCCAGTTAAGGACTATTAGGTGGCTATCTAAGTACTAACATGGGGATTTTTACTTTCGTTGTCCATACGGCGTGCTATTGTATGGATGCCATTCACTTGAATGGTAATGTATGGATCAATTGCCTCTACGCCTAGGTAAGTGGGAGTTGTGAGAGCATGACCGTCCAACTGTTGGTCTAGGGGAGAGTTAGCTGTGGTTACTGGAATATTTACATGTTACACCCATGTATATATGAAGGTACTTAATTGTGGGTATATCTGTTGGGTAGCTATGGATGCCGAAGTATATATATCTAGGGATGTATATATGGAGAGTATCTTAGTTTACTGTTTTCATTGTGTGCTTATTTATCTCTTGTGGGGATGGGCTACAATGAATTTGCCTATAGGTACGCTAACCACGAATGCGTAGATTGAATGTAGCTGATGACTAGCTATATATCGAGAGAGTACGTGTTATGCCACCGACATAGAATGTGATTGCCACCTTAGGCTAGCAATTTTGTGAGGACGAATAGGATGAGCATGCATCATGATTGTGCTTGTGCATAAATATGCTTCCCTCACCTTGTTCTAATGCTAAGTAACTTGTGATCAATGTGATGTCACTATTTTTCCTGTGTGAAGCTAGCCAAAATGCCTTGTCCCATGCTGCTTGAATAGCTATGCTTGAAGTTAGTGTGTGATTAGCTTTGCCTCGTATGTTGGCTTCCAAAGGAAATAGATGACAAGTTAATAGTTAACAAAAAGTTCACCCCTTTGAAAACTAAATTGCTAAATGTAAGTAAAACTTGTTTTGTAGAGATATCCACCTACTCAGTAAAAAGGAAATAAAAGATAATAGTACCTTACCACCAGGTTCACATGTTTATGTGTAGTCATGTTATTGTAGGTGACTGCTTATTATGTATGAGCTTTGTGCTTAGTAATAGTCACTTAAGCTAATCGGATTGAGTGTTTCGAAATGCTCGCTTAAGACCATGATGTAGGCGTGGATGCTCGTTATCTAGGTAGTGCCGTAGTTGTCACCCTTTTGTCCTCGGTAAGCATATGAGTGTGGAAGAGCGCTATCCTGGAGCAGCATCCAAGTTTTGATAATCTCATGGTTGCCATCTTCAATTAAGTTCTCTCTTAGGAACCTAAGCCTGTACATGTGGTTGCTAGCCTTGAACATTGCGCTACGAAGACCTTTATCCATGCCTTTGCTTGACCTTAGGCCCAAGCTTAATTCCCTTGAATGCTTGCATGTGTCGTGGTTGTCCCACTCCTATGTGGGAGGACCTTGCTCAAAAATCCCTGTCCAACTTCATTGCTCCTTCTCCTACAGATAAACTGGTGCAACGCTAATCGCTATCTACCCTGGCTTTGGAACCTTTTCCTCGCAGATCATGTCATTACTTTATCAACTCAATCCCTAGTCAGTGCATTGGCTATGTCCCTTGAATCTCATTTATTTTGCCTCCAACCCTTTCAAGTCCCTGGATGTTTATCAGTCTTGATCTCATGTTGCTGCTTGACAAGACCAAATCTCATGTTAATCTTTATCTGGTAATCACTTGGGTGGACACAAGACGTATATGGAAATTAACAAGAGTCGTCTGCTCAGTTGTCGTCGGCAATTAGGCTATGTTCTCTTGCGCTGTGTTTTGATCTTCAGATCGCCTCCTTGTTGACTCCTAACCTTATGACTACCTTTGTTTGCTATCCCTCCTTCTCATTGTGCTTGCTCCTATGCAACCAAATTTGTGCCACGTGAGAATTCTAGTGGGTTGTATGTTCAGTAATGGTGCCACGATTAGCGATCTATGGTGCCGCGATGGAACCTAGGGCCTCCTTGTGGGCGGCTGACGCATGGTTGTGCTGCTGGGTGCGCGTTGGTATCAAGGTTTCTAGTCATGATCCATTGCTGAACTGTACCGATGTGTTATTTTCACGTGAGCTCTTCCTTGGTTATCTCTCCATATCTTATCGAAGGTCCATATATCAGACCAAAAGTAGTAGAGCTTCCTTTTGAAGTCACAAAAAGGATAACCTTTGAAGAACTGGTCACCGACATAAACATTAACCGACTACAAGAGGTGGTAGACAAGTGACTCCACTTGGTTGTCCCAGTATTGACGTCCATCACCTAGTGAACAACTTATGTCATCATTGTTGGATCAGAAAGGCACACAACAATTAATGTTGGACAAGTTGTAAGTCAGATAAGAATCGAACGTCACATTATGATTATGACCTGGCTATCCAAGTCTTGATTATTATGTGCATGTTGATCGCACGGTCAAGATCAACAATCTCTAGTGTGACCCCTTTTCTGCTGACTTCAATGGCGACCATCGGTTTATGCTTCGGCCACAATTCTTATTGTCAAGAGTGAAGATTTGGGACCTTTTTAGTGTTGAGAGCCAACTGATTAGTTACTAGTATGAAGCTTCACCTCCCACTAGGTGACAACTTTTTGCTAATTATGAAGGCTATGTCTCACAAAGCAATGTTAAACAATGAAACATCCAAAACCTGTGGTATCAAGTCAATTCCATCTTGGACAATCACACAGATAGTACAAGATGTTGTATTGGCTATGTAGGAGCTAGCAAAAGCACGTCCCTAGTTTCAGTCAGCATCTTTGTGCCCCAAGGTGCCACAAACACATGTGTCCGAACTCTATTGGATGAAGTGCCAAAGGATATATAGGAATGGTTCCTTATCTCTATAGGACAGTCCCTCCATGAAGAGGATGCTTTGTGTCCTGAAAACATAGCCACAAGTCCAATGCTTGTGCATAGTCAAGTTGGTGTCTAGAACGATGGTTGAAGTATTACCAGAGAAGCATGTGAGGAAAACTCTAGCCTCCCTCCTCAACTAGCGAAAGGCTGCTGCTGCTATGAGAAAGGTTAGAGAGTGCAAAATACACACCTCAACGTGACGAAATCTGTCCAGATTTTGTGGCACTAAACCAGTTATCTTCAAGCCAGTGGTTAGTGACTCAAACGAAGTTGGATTGACCCCAAACTTGGTGATCTCATTCCTTGCTTAGGGCCCTTTAATGTCTTAAGTTGGTTTGAGTATTGGTTGAGTAAAACATCAGATTTGAGAGATATCTTGTCGGCTCGGTTTGCTGCCATTTCAAAACACAGCAGTTTTGGTAGATGAATTGTTTGGATGGTCAAACGGTGTTCGGTTGAGTTGAATTTTGGTGAGTAGTTAGAAGACCCATGGATCTACATGCCCACCAAAATTTGTGCATATTGGAGTAGTAGTTTGTGAGATATGAATAGAAAACAAAAGGGTACAGAATCTGCAATTTCGCTGTGACTGCGATCATCCTTTGCATTAGACGGTTGTGTTTGTAATTCATGCCAAGAAATTACAACTTGTAGGTGTATTGCTGTTAGACAACCCTCCATACCCTTGAGGAGACTAATTGCACCCCTATGTGCCTTGCTTTTGCCCTCTTAGATCAGCAATGCGTGAGCAGTCAAGGTGTTCTAGAAGTCAAATTGTGCCCTTGCAATTCGAAAGTAATTGAAAAGGTGTCAAACCATAGATTTTTGGATTATGGTTTTTGAGATATTGATTGGCCTAAGAAAGAAAGCTTCAATGTCTAATGTAGTTCCACAAAGCTAGTTTTGTTACAGTATAAGTCAACCCAACTTACTGAGCAACTGCACCATGAAGGAGAATCGTACTCAAAATGCATGGTACTAAACTATTTCCCTTGTTTGAGGAAATACTGGCAACTTTTATTGCACTCTAGGCTTCGCTATCCCTCATCCTTGACAATGTTTTCCAATGTTGCCTTGTCATTTGGTGCCTTCCATGTGTTTTACCCATGAGGTTGCATCAACTTAACCTAGATTCCTGTTGCCACTTAGATTCTAAGGTTTCCTTAGCTAATGAGCATTAAAATTGCTGGGTAGACAGAGTCAGCTATCACATTCATCTTCACTCAATAGACTCAAATAATACAGTGTTGTTATCAAAGAAAGAGCACTGCACACATGGAAAATTATGTAGCTTCCCCTCACTTGACATCTGAGCGATTGCACCACGACAGCCGGCTTGGATATTGGTTAGCTAGCTTCTCATTCCCTCAAAGGATGTTTACCCCATCTATGATCACATCATTTATGGAAAGTTGTGCTCAAGCCACTTTAGTAGAGAACTGTTTTTCAAACCTTGGGAACAAATATAGCACCGTTGCAAGGAATATTCGTCAACCGACTGCGATCTAGTGCAAAGTCCATAAGTTCTATGCTATATCCACTAGGGAAGTAAATGTTACAAGTATTTAGTCTATGTTTGAATCACTCTTCGTACATAGAGGATGAAGTACGTAGGACAGTGCTATCTTGGATTCCTTCCAATGTAACAATGCTTTATGGACACCAAAGAAGGAAATTCTTCAGACAACAGCTTACGACAAAGAGCAAGTATCAGAAAGTGTCATGACCAAATTAGCCTCTCTGATACTCCGAAGTTAAGTAGCCTAATGCTATCATTGATGTTGGAAACTAGATGACAAGTTTCTCTTCCCTTAAAAGTCTTTCGCACCGAATCTCAGGACGAGATTCCTTTAAGGGAGGGAGGGCTATAACACCCTAAATGTTTGTCACTAGTTAAGCAATGGGTTTGAGCTCAACCATGACATGTTCAGTGGTGATGGAGATGTTAAGGTCAAACCTATGGAAATGAGCCCCAACCTAAACTCGGATATTGCACCCTTGCTTTACATATAGGCCTTTTCAAGATATATGCTTCGCTGGTGTTATTGGAATATCTTCATGTGTCTCACATCAATACCCATCTATATGGGTCACTAGAAAAGTTTTATGAAGTTTGGAGTCAAAAAGTCACATGAAATGATAAGTTATATCCTTATTGGAATGACTTTACTAAGTGTTTGAATTGCACTATTAAGTGAATGGAAATGTAGGTCATCAACCAAACCTTGCAACCTTGCCCAAATGACTCTAGATGAACTCTACAGCAAAAGTCATGAAAGGTTCATATTGGGCCAATACCAAGAAAATGCTCCAATGGATTAAAAAGGATAATCTAAGCTTTATCGTGATCCTACTTTGGTCAAAGTAGAACTGTAGGTTCTATGCAAGCTTTGATGTTGGACCTTAAATAAAAGTTGTAGTTCATATTATGTAGAAGAAACTTTGTTTTTACACTAAGACCTCGATCAGCTTAGAAATAAGTGAAATAGAGGTCACAAGATTGAATCTATTGAAGTTCTCAGCGCTTGGAAATATTCTAAGTCTGGAATTTCATTGACATCAGCATTGGCGTCTCGCGTTCTCCGAAATTTGTTAAGCAACTTGAGTTGGTCCAAAAATAAAAGTTGAAGGTTATATTATGGAGAAGAGCATGCAAAAAGTTGGAACCCGTTTGGCTTCGTGTTGATGGTTAATTCTGAGTTTTTCCTAATCACCATCGTCATGCTGACAAACCAAAGTTAGGAGCACATTATCTGCTAAACCATAACCCTAATGACCCTGAACCCTTAAGCAAAGTTGGAGAGCATCAGGTGTAGACCAAACTTCATTTTTGTCCCATGGACCAATTCGGACCCGAGCTGACCCAAAACGGCATCCCACCTTCCCCACTCCGGCGCACGCCACCTGTTCGCTGAATTGCCTCTATGGGCGACGCGCATCTAGGAGCGTGGCAGCCATGCATGAGCTCACCCCTGCTCTCTACCACATGCCCCGTGCCTCACTCCTTCTCTACCCTCTCCTCGCTCCGCTCCGCACCGGGACACGCGACCGCCATGGCCGAGCTCTGAGCTCGCCGGTGCCATGGCTGTTTTCCCCCTCTCAGCCCCCCTCGCTCCTCACGAGCAATGCCATCAGCTTCACCTCCCTCTCTTGCACGCCGTGCTCATGCTTGCCGTCCAAAACCATGCTGGGAGCACCGCAGTCGCCGGCCGCCGTCGCCTCCGACCGCTAGTGCACATGGCCGGTCCACCTCGGGCCGCCTCTCGGCCATCCGAGACCACTAGCGAGCGCGTGCGGGACCCCTAGTCCTTCCCCGCCACTCCACTGCCGCCGGTGATGGCTACGGTCGTCGGAGCCACGAGCCGACCGGGCTCTCTGTGCTGCCGTTGGAAGCAGAGAAGACGAAGGACTTCGCGCTCAAATTGGAAGAAAGTGAGGGGGTTAAGTGAAGAAGCAGTGACTCATACGAATAGTGCACTAAAGCATCTATTTGTTTGGGTTTAATTTTTGTAAACTGCAGGGACCCCGATGCAAGACTTACATGTCTTTTCTTTTGTTTTTACAGATTTGAATGAGGAAGTTTGAAAATTCATAGTAATTATTATAAAAATTGTAAAATAGTAAATGAGGACTTTTTGGAATCCTTGTGAAATTGTCTATGCATTAGATCTATAATATGATATGTTTTAGTTTAAATATGTTGCTGTACAAATAGATATATGCAGTTAGGTTCTTAATACTAGTTATGTCTTGTCTTTTTCATAACTGAAGTTGTGGTGCTCTAATAAATGTGAAGTTTTTATGGAGTGTTACTATGGTGATGTTTGATGTCTGGTAAAAATTTCAGGAGTTTAGGCTTGATGGTTTAAGAGTTATAAAAATAACAAATTCTTTGTGTTGCTTTGCTCCTATTCTAAATAGTCCTGCATGTTTGAATTAATTGGCTCAGTTAAGTTATGAATCATGACTTTATGATAATACATGAGTTGTAGTACTTTTATTAAGCTTTTCAAAAAGCTAAATATCATGATTTTTGGTTAAGTAGATCTTGAGTTATACTTGCTTAAATCTCTGTGGCTGTTTCTGCCCAAACCCAGAGAGGGTTTCCTTGTTCTTATTGTGGGGCCTTCTTAATTGTAGAATTAGCTTTATGTGTTTCTAACAACATTGTTTATAATTTGTTAAGATTTCTAAAAAGTCCAGAACCACATTTATTGGACATGTATAACTTCAGTTATAGCTATTTAAAGGGGCATATCAGTTTCTGTCTGTGTTTTGGACAGAGATGTAATTATTGGATTAATTGACCCTTCTAACTGTAGAATCATCTTAAGATGAGAATAATAAAGTTTTAGGTAATTTCCTAAGCTTTTTAAAAAGTTATGGGTCATGTTTGTTGGAGGTCTAGAACTCCAGTTATGCTTCTCTGAAGTTCCTATCAGTTTTCTGTACCACTGCTGTTGTGTTGCATTTGCAGTTTTGCTTGTGCAATTATTTTTGTGGTGTAAATGATGTTTGCTATGTTTGTAGTGAATACAAAAGTTGTAGACAATTTCATGATCTTGCTTGTGTTAAAATTTTAAGGCCATAGGCCTGATAGTGTAGGAGTTATACGACTTTTAATTCTTCTGTCATGTTTTGATGGTATTCTGAGTAGATCTGAAAGATGCTAGTGTTTGATCTAGTTAGGATTTGAATAAGCTTTTGGTGATAATAACAAAGTTGTAGATAATTCATGTATGTAGCTGCTGTTAAAATTTGGTGGTAATTGGTCATGTGGTTTGTGAGTTATGCCTATTTAAAGTTGGGTTTCAGAAATGGCTGCTCTCTGTCAATTGTGGACCAGTTTCTGTAAATGGGTATATTTGACTTAGTTAACTTGAGAATAATGCTAAGATGATTAAAGATGAATTGTATAAAATTCCATAAGATTTCCAGAATGTCTTGTTGCATGGCTATTGGATTTGTATAACTCTAGTTATAATCCAAACATGTAGCTATTGTTTCCAGTCTAGAAATAGACATATGCTAGTTGTGGTTGTTTACTCCATGTGTGGCTAAGTGTGGCTTATGCCCTTGTTGATGGTCAAGTTATGATACTTGTGACCTTGTAAAACCTATGTCATGCTTGATGTGCTTGCTCTCTATAGTTAGTTGTGTGATGAGTTAAATAGCTATTGGTGTTTATGTCTTGCATAATCTTGTGTTTGTCTTGAATGTTTATGTGATGCCTCTTGTATTACCATTCTTCATATTCATGCACTTGCATCTTGCATCTCATCTAGGTGCGCTAGATGAACCACATGAAGGACGTGATGTTGGAGCCAAACCCGAGACGGTGTATGATGGACCTATCCCGAAGGTGGAAGGACTGGACAAGTGCTAGGATGGGAGATGCTCACTTAGCGAGTGTCGTCTAACTAACACTGACTCTGTGTGGGATCCTAGGCAAGCCCCAAAGCATTCTAAGTCTCCCATGTTTTTACAAATATCTTGAGTATCTTTTATTGTTGATGATGCATTAAGTATAGGGATTGGTTGGAACCAATTGTTGCATTATATCCTTACCTTGTCCAGATAAAATCCTATGAATCCTAATTAAGTGTAGGATCGAATGATACTTAGCTATGCTTAGACCGGTAGAAGTCGGGTGATTTCCTGTCACCTGCGAGATGTAGGATGAGCTCTGGTCATGGTTGGCTATAATTGCTATCATGCAAAAGAACCATGTGTTAATAATGAATGGAGACCGGACGGGATGACGGTAGTGCAGCAACAAGGCATGGAGGTGTTGGGTGTGAATCTATCCCCATCTGTGTCGTTTAAGGACCGATACGCTGTACGTCCTCATGTCATGTTGAATGTAGCCTAACACTTAGTTGGCCGGATAAGTCATTCCGACCGCGAAGCCTAGTAGCTCGACTCAGGCTAGGAACGCGAGCAGTGGCGTGCATTCTGGAGGTAGTAGGAATGTGCGGAGAGCCCTTGGCATAAGTCCAAGGCGGGTTAGAGTCCCGAACAACCTTGGAAGAGTGATTCTCTGAGAATGCCGATCTGTTCAGACTCGCGACTCCTGAATTGTGCCAAAGGTGACTTATTTACGACCTTGACGGGGGAAGCAGGGTTTGTGTTAGGAATACCCCTCCAGCTGGAGAGGAATCAATTCGAATCGCTGTCTCTCCCGGATAGTGAGAACTTGACTGAGCAGCAACAACATAGATTCACTAAATTTAAAGATATGGTTAAAGGATGATGATGATGATGATGATAATAATGACAATGAGCCATAAAATATCTGATATGGTTATTATTGTTTGCGCCTCTTGTGCGCTGCCACCAGCCACGGTGTGACCACCCCTTGGGCCGATCGGGCCGCTAGGCCCAGCCTGCACAGGCGAAGCAGCTAGCCCTATCAGCCTGGGCGTTCGGTTTTAACCGACGGTTCGGTTCGGTTTCTTTGGTTTTCTAAAATTTCAGTTTCCAGAAAATGACCCCCGATCGGTTTGCTAAAATTCCAAAAACCAACCAATTTTGGTTCGGTTTTTTAGTTCGGTTTTTCAGTTAAAACCGAATAAACCGATGCAGGAAAACATCAGACAGGATTTAGAACTGACACTGATAGCACAACACAATACAAACTTGCACTGCACAGTATATTATTTGAAGACTCAAGACTGTTACAAACTTAACAATTCAATGCTCAAATCAAATATTACAAATTTGCAGTTCATTCTTGATAATAAACCACAATACTCCATCAGTTTTGATAAACAACAGGAAAAAAAACAGGGTTCGGTTCGGTTTCTCGGTACTTCGGTTCGGTATGACATAGAAACCGAAGCCAAAGCCGAACACCGAACTTCACAGAACTGGAAACCGAAACCGAACCAAAAAACCAAACTACCGACTATTCAGTTCGGTTTCGGTGTTCGGTTTTCGATAAAAAAACGCCCAGGCTGATAGCCCTAAAGCCAAAAGCCTTAGGGCCCTTTTGCCCACAACCCTTGGGCCACACAGGCCACTGAATAAATCCGGTGGTGCACTAAATGCACACCGAGCGCCTCTGCCAACTTATTTTCAAACTCTTTTTAAACCTTTTGAAAACTTGCTACTCCAAGTGTTATCCTATGAGACAACCATCACCTTTAGCTCATGTTAGCATTTTTAAAATCGTATCACAAAGGTGTTCAAACACATTTCCAAACCACTATTTGATCCTAGCACACATGCATAGCTAGATGACCAACATTGTGATAGGACAAGGCCACCACAAAACCAAACTCTAGAGGTCACCAAAACAGTTTTAGGTCTTCATCCAAAACAGCTTTGTTATACGAAAATGAGGATCCTTTCTTGGTGTCTAGGCTCTAGAACAGTTAGGCTACGAGCACGCCACTGTTTGAGATCTTCCAAAACTTCGTCGGACTGAAATAAGGATCCTTTTCTGGTGTCTAGACTTTAGAATGGTCAGGCTAAGAATCCATTTCAGGCAAGAGTCAGTTTAAAAGGTAAACAGGACTTGATTCTAATTCTCACTAGTGTATTTCCAAACAACAACAACAACAAAGCCTTTAAGTCCCAAATAAGTTGGGGTAGGCTAGAGTAGAAACCCATAAGAAGCAATCAAGGTTCAGGCACGTGAATAGCTATCTTCCAAGCACTCCTATCTAAGGCTAAGTCTTTGGGTATATTCCATCCTTTCAAGTCTCCTTTTATTGCCTCTACCCAAATTAACTTCGGTCTTCCTCTGCCTCTCTTCACGTTACTATCCTGGCTTAGGATTCCACTATGCACCGGTGCCTCTAGAGGTCTCCGTTGCACATGTCCAAACCATCTCAACCGGTGTTGAACAAGCTTTTCTTCAATTGGCGCTACCCCTAATCTATCACGTATATCATCGTTCCGAACTCGATCCCTTCTTGTATGACCGTAAATCCAACGCAACATACGTATTTCCGCGACACTTACCTGTTGAACATGTCGTCTTTTCGTAGGCCAACATTCTGCACCATACAACATAGCAGGTCTAATCGCCGTCCTATAAAACTTGCCTTTTAGCTTCTGTGGTACCCTTTTGTCACATAGGACACCAGACGCTTGCCGCCACTTCATCCACCCTGCTTTGATTCTATGGCTAACATCTTCATCAATATCCCCATCCCTCTGTAGCATTGATCCTAAATATCGAAAGGTATCCTTCCTAGGCACTACTTGACCTTACAAACTAACATCTTCCTCCTCCCGAGTAGTAGTGCCGAAGTCACATCTCATATACTAAGTTTTAGTTCTACTAAGTCTAAAACATTTGGACTCCAAAGTCTCCCGCCATAACTCCAGTTTCTGATTCACTCCTGTCCGGCTTTTATCAACTAGCACTACATCGTCCGCGAAAAGCATACACCAAGGGATGTCCTCTTGTATGTCCCTTGTGACCTCATCCATCACTAAAGCAAACAAATAAGGGCTCAAAGCTGACCCTTGATGTAGTCCTATCCTAATCGGGAAGTCATCTGTGTCTCTATCACTTGTTCGAACTCTAGTCACAACATTGTTGTACATGTCCTTAATGAGCCCGGCGTACTTCGTTGGGACTTTATGTTTGTCCAAAGCCCACCACATAACATTCCTTGGTATTTTATCATAAGCCTTCTCCAAGTCAATAAAAACCATGTGTAGGTCCTTCTTCTTCTCCCTATACCGCTCCATAACTTGTCTTATTAAGAAAATAGCTTCCATGGTTGACCTTCCGGGCATGAAACCAAATTGGTTCATAGAGACCCGCGTTATTGCTCTCAAGCGATGCTCGATAACTCTCTCCCATAGCTTCATAGTATGACTCATCAACTTAATTCCCCGGTAATTAGTACAACTTTGAATATCCCCTTTATTCTTATAGATCGGTACCAATATACTTCTCCTCCACTCATCAAGCATCTTGTTCGATCGAAAAATATGGTTGAACAGCTTCGTTAGCCATACTATAGCTATGTCCCCGAGGCATCTCCACATCTCGATTGGGATACCATCCGGTCCCATCGCCTTACCTCCTTTCATCCTTTTCAACGCCTCTCTGACCTCAGATTCTTGGATTCTCCGCACAAAGCGCCTATTGGTGTCATCAAAAGAGTCATCTAACTGAAAGGTTGTGTCCATATTCTCACCATTGAACAATTTGTCAAAATACTCTTGCCATCGATGTCGGATCTCATCCTCCTTCACCAAGAGATGCTCCCTTTCATCCTTAATGCACTTAACTTAGTTGAAGTCCCGTGTCTTTCTCTCACGAACCCTAGCCATCCTATAAATGTCCTTCTCTCCTTCATTCGTACTCAAATGTTGGTAAAGATCCTCATACGCTCTACCCTTTGCCACACTTACAGCTCGCTTTGTAGTCTTCTTTGCCACCTTGTACTTCTCTATGTTGTCCACACTCCTGTCATGGTACAAGCGTCTATAGCATTCTTTCTTCTCCTTAATAGCCCTTTGGACTTTCTCGTTCCACCACCAAGTATCTTTAGCCTCGCCTCCACTTCCTTTGGTTACTCCACACACCTCTGAGGCCACCTTCCGAATGTTGGTTGCCATCTTCTCCCACATGTTGTTTATGTCGTCTTCTTCCTTCCAAGAGCCCTCTTTGATAACCCTTTCCCTGAATACCTCTGACGCCTCTCCTTTCAGTTTCCACCACTTTGTTTTTTCAATCTTAACTTGTTTATCCCTACGGGCACGCACCTAAAAACGAAAATCTATCACTAAAAGCTTATGTTGAGAAACAACACACTCCCCTGGTATCACCTTGCAATCCAAGCATGCTCGTTTGTCCTTTCTTCTTACGAGGACAAAGTCAATCTGGCTACTGTGTTGTTCGCTACTGAAGGTCACTAGATGAGATTCTCTCTTTCTAAAGAAAGTGTTGGCTATCATCAGGTCAAAAGCTACCGCGAAGTCCAGAACTTCCTCCCCCTCCTGATTCCTACTACCATACCCAAAACCTCCATGAACTGCCTCGAAACCTGCGCTTATAGTACCTACATACCCATTAAGATCTCCTCCTATAAAAAGCTTCTCACTACTAGATATAGCTCTAACCAGGCCATCTAAGTCTTCCCAGAACTGTCTCTTAGCACTCTCATCGAGGCCTACTTGGGGGGCATACGCACTAATTACGTTCAAGACCATATCACCAACGACAAAGCTTGACTAAGATAATCCTATCTCCTTGCCTTCTCACTCCCACTACACCATTCTTGAGGCTCTTATCAATCAAAACTCCTACTCCATTTCTATTCGCGACTGTCCCTGTGTACCAAAGCTTAAAACCTATATTGTCGACCTCCTTCGCCTTCTGACCCTTCCATTTAGTCTCTTGAACGCATAATATATTTACACACCTCCTAGTCGCGGTATCAACTAATTCTCTTAACTTACCTGTAAGTGACCCTACATTCCAACTACCTAAACAGATCCTAGTTGGTTCGACTAGCTTCCTTACCCTTCGCACCCGTCGACTCAGATGCGAAGACCTTTGCTCATTTTTCACTACATCCGAGCGCCGATGTAGCGCACCACTAAGGAAGCGACGACCCGATCCTTGCTCACTTGACACCATGCCCAAATCACGACACGGCGCATCACGGGGGTGACGACCCGGCCCTTGCCCATTTAACAGCATACCCAGGTTCCGATATGGCGCGTCGCTAAGAGGGTTACGCCCCAACGATTTTCTTTCGGGTTTCATCTCCATTAAAGTGGCTAAGTTTTTACATTGGCTCGCCACGCCTAACACAACCCTCCTCCTTTATCAGGGCTTGGGACCTACTATGCTGGGACACCAAAAGCGCCCCACTATAGGCGGAGTTCACTAGTGTATTTCCACTAAAAAATAATATGTACTCAGTAATGTAAACTCCACCTTAGGCTAACTACACATATATGACCATGTCATAAGTAAACATCTAAACTGCATGCTACATGTTTGCAACCTGATTAATTCGTGTGCTAGCAACATTGTTCTCACTGCATTTTGCTTTTCATCGTGATTCATAATGTACTATCAACAATACTGAAAATTTCCTTGGAAAAAGGATCAGGAGACACTACTGCTTAAGGTTACATGAACACCATTGTATATCAGAATAACTGAGTAAGGGCACATGGAAATCAAAATTCCACGTCTCTGAGCATTATTCGAATTTGGTACTAAAATCTCCTTGGGGAAAACATTCTAGAGATACTACTGCTTAAGATTACAAGAGCACCATGTCAAGTCAGAATAACTGAGCAAAGGAAAACAGAAATGAAAATTACATGTCTCTGAGCATTGCTCAAATTTGCTTCAAATAAACAAGTTTGCCAACACCAGCCACCACACACCTCAATACAAAACTGAGAATAACAATCAAATGTACTAGGAGATACCAAGATTTTATCCATCTTGCAAGTCTGTTCATTCACCGAGAGAATACAGGTCCATCAAAGCAACAAACCAACCGCATTCACATCAGCCAACACCTTATGCACTCTTTATTTGCTGCATTTAGTTACAACGGTAACATAAAACCATGAATAACTTACAATATCATATGCAACATCAGGGGTGCATAATAACAATTTAAACAGATACCAAGCTAAGCAGTTTGATACTGTCTGTTCTATCAACACTAGATTAGGACCTAATGAATACTAAAATTTGGGCAAACTGTAGGCTTTGCATAATTGTACTAGATTGAATTGTTTGCACCACTCAGATTTTTCCGCATTAAATTGGACATAAAGTTGTATGATACGACACAGTAGTGTGCGTAAGAACAATGTAGAAGGTATCTTAGTGACAATCCAAAGAAGGGTGATATGCCAATAGTGATATAAGGAAAAGGTTTGGTGTGTAAGATAATCTGCTGCTCCCTTTTGATCTTTTGCTGTAGCAGAGAGTTGGTATTGTGGTCAGCTCTTGCTGTCCATCTATTGTACATTTGTACTGTAGGAGTATGGCAATAGGCCAACTATGTAGTGGCATACATCAGCCATGTAACAGTAGTTGAAGGCTGAGCTAAGCCATGTACTAGTGTACCATATAGTTGGTACTAGACTCGTATATATACTCCCTCTGTTCCTGAATAAATAGATTCCTAGAGTTGTCTAAGTCAAACTTTTTAAACTTTGACTAAATTTCTAGAAAAAAACGTTAAGATTTATGGTATCAAAGTCAAACTTTTTAAACTTTGACCAAATTTCTAGAAAAAAACGTTAAGATTTATGGTATCAAATTAGTATCATTACATTTGCCATAGAATATATTTTCATAATGTGCTCATTTTATATCATAAATGTTGTTATTCTTTTCTATAAAGTTAGTCAAACTTAAAAAGTTTGACTGACACGGATTCTATGAATTGATTTATTCAGGGACAGAGGGAGTACTAGACAATGCAATGGAGAGAGCAGTTCAGTTACTGCACATTCGACTTGTGCTACTGCTGTGTGTGTGCTATGTTCTCAGTGTTCTGCTACCTCTAGCCGTGAGTTGTGAGAGTGAGTGAGCTGATTGCTCACCTCTCCTCGACTACGACGTGGAGGGAGGGGGCCGCCACCGCATCGCGTGCCTCAGCCTGGACCGCAGCGTCGACGCCGAGGAAGAGGAGCTCCGCGTTAGGCGGCACGTGCGTCGGTCACCATCGGCGGAGGAGGCAGGGCCGCCGCCACCCCACCCCGGCGGAGGCGGGGCCGCCGAGGAGGGCGGGAGCAAGGGCGGGGTCAACGTGTTCGGCCAGACGCACCCCGCCATTGCCGCCTATGTCGTCGAGTGTATGAACTGTGTTGAGGAGGTCGGGAGCAAAGGGAGGGTCGCCGGTGAGGGAGGGAAGCCGAGGGATCTCACCGGAATGGGAAGGGTCGCCGGTGAGGGAGAGAATCCGATGTCGCCGGTGAAGAAGAATCCGAGCGGACGGCACCCCGTGTGCACGTGGGGAAAAAACGGAAGGAAACTGACGTTTCGGGGCTTGGGGCAGAGCCCCTAGGAATGGGTGCTGAAAGGGGGATTTGGGTGCCCACCCAAATTTTGGGGCTCAAGTAGGGGCCCTGCTAGAGCACAAGTTTTTTGAATGGGCACCCCATATTTAGCTATGGGAGCTCAAGTAGGGGCCTGCTGGAGTTGAGCATGAACTTGTGGAATCCATAACTATTGATGTATGTTTGGTTGACTAGCTGGTGAGCAACAAAAACGATGATTGAATTGTGCTGGCTGGTGCAGGTTGAAAATTTCAATGGTGTGGGCCCAGTGACAACGCTTGCCGCTTGCACATAAATACTGAGCTTCTCTCGTGTTGCAGAAGTTGAGAAACAAGCAAGATTGAATCATCTTGCCTACTAGCCCAGCTCAGTCATGGTCAAAGCAAGCAAAACTAATTCTGCTTCTAACCAAAGGTAAGAAATTTAATGGTTGTATCAAATGGAAGATGGGATGTTCCCCAGACCCCGCACAGAGCGGGAGCTCTCTGCACTAGGTACGCCCTTTTATCAAATGGAAGATGACAAGTTTGACGACAGGTTGGAGGCCTGCTGTTAGAGATGGGATGTCATGAGAATATGAGTTGAAGCTGGAGTTTAGTGGATAGAAACCACTGGAGGCTGCTGCCAACTGAAATTACTGACTACATAGAGAGCAAAGCAATGGACCAGCACATTCAAAGTTCATAAGTCCACTGGGTACAATATGAACACGTGTACAATGGAGCTAGTGTGAGCGAGAGTAACTAGATCATAACCAATAACTATTACTGCATACCTAGCTAGGTTTTTGTTTGGATTAGTGGAATTAAAAAAAAATTAATAGAAAACAAGTTCCATTGAGATTTTTAGGAAGACCAATTTTAGGAAATTATTCTGTTATGATAAGTCCATAGTATACCTTGTTTGGATAGATTGTTTCAGCTGATGCAAATGAAGACATGAGGAAGTGGTTTTCCAGGAAAACTCAACAGGTTTTGATTTCTCATAAAACCCACAATACTGGTTTCAGCATAAAGAGACTTTTCTTATCCAGATTTTATCTTATCGATACTTAGCCAAAAAGAATTTTAGGTTGTTTTGGATTATCAAAATATGTTTGTAACAAAATTATAGATCAAATAACCCCTAAGAGAAGAGACAGGTCTATTTTTTTTAGAAAAGATTCCAATCTGGAACTCAATAGAACATCCTAGTAATGAGGACAAAGTACATACCTTTTTCTCCTCCTCAATCTTGGCCTTTATAAATGAGTAGAGGGCAACACCAAAAATAGCAATGGAAGTGCCAATTCCAGTCTGTGTGGTGATCTTGTTGCCTGCTCAACATTAAGCTCACTGTGTTATTTGAAAACACTATTTGCACAGTAGCAAGAACAACTATATGGTTATAGGTAACTAGATCACTAAGAAACGTCAGAGTTCATTCAAGTACCAAAGACGATGATGGAAAAGCCAATGACAAATACACGTTTCAACACATTGCCGATGGCGTGTGATAGAGGGGCTACCCGCTCCAATGTGTTTGTGGCAACCTGGATGTACATTTTTCCAGTCAACATATGATAGATAGCTGAATGAAAAAATGATAAGAATATCATCACAAAAAACACCAGTATGCAGCATATTTGCACATATCATGTTGTGCTTCCACAAATTCTTTGAAACCACCCCAGCAAGACGGACTATGCATATGTGCAGTCTTTCGTGTTCCATCCTTGCTTCTTCCCCAGAACGATTAATATATTGTTATTACATTCTTCTTTTCAAGAGACATTATATGCAAGCATTACTCATTTGGAATTCGGATATCGAATTAACCCAACACTAATACTACTCTATTTGAGCCACAATGTCCAACTCCAGTTGACCAATGTTATTCACTGTCCTTGATCTTTTATGACCAAATGCATTTGATATTGATCTTTTTGTACTTTTAACTTTATGTCTCAATAAATGTTAGGGATAATTGCAAATTTGCCACTAGTCCAAACCTTTGATTCAAATTCGCAATTACAAAATCATCAAAACAATTGTGTGCCACTAAAATCAACTCTTATGCCTTATGTTTGCCATTACTCGGTCCATCCGTGACAAATCATTACTTCAAGCTGACCATGGCTTCGTATAGTGGCATATTCACCATAATCAAACCGATGGAAATATGCAATCAGCCCTACATACTAGCAAGAATACGGACAGTTCACATGCCACGAAGTTATATACCTGGTTATAAAGGTGATAGAATAAGCCCACCATAAAAAAGTTAGAAATCAACTTTGTTAATCCAACTTTGGCAATTGCATCTTTAAATCCATGCTGCATTAATTGAGATCCTTCAATCTGAAAGTTGAGAATATAAGAAACAATCATGAAATGAATGGTCAGTACTCTAGCACAAGAGTTTAAAAGTAGTTAATGGACTTTACAATTCTATGTATCCAAAAATCTCAAACAAAACAATGAACGCCTACACGCTTGCTAACTAAACAATCACATGCTGGCATGTGCAGACACAGAACAAAATTAAGTTGTGCTGCTAGTAGCAAGTATAGCAAACCATACTAATGGAGTGGATGTTCATCTCTAAGGAACTACCATGGTACTGAAAATAATCTGGGTGGTGAGGATGCCAATTGTTCAAATTAAGCAGGTGCGATAAATCTATTCTTGTTTAATTGTCTTCTCATCATTTTCTCAACTGTTCTTACTCATGTTGTGTTTTCTTTCCTTGTGTGTTGTTATTTCTTGATCAAATGTCCTAGTACAGCATTGATAAAAATTAATTGAAGGTCTAATGCTTGTGACTTAATGGAAGTTTAAATAACTGAAAATTAGGCATTCTAAGAAAGAACAAGTCCTGTAGCAAAAATACAAGTAAAGAGACAAACTGCAGAAATATATTGTTCAAAACATAATGTAGATAAATTAAGACTAGACTTACAATAAGTGCAGGGGGAATGCAGACAAAGAGAGCAATTATTGATATGTATGCATACAAGTTGGTACTATCCATGTCAGTCTGTGACAAAGGAAAACAATAAGAAAGTAAGTCAGAAAATAGGAGCTGCTACGTATGTAGAGGAGCAAATTGACGTAAAATGCTAGGCCAAAGAGATAAACCATAGCCTTCTTTGAATAGATGCTTCGGTAGGTGAAAGAAATATTTGAGATCATGGCATTAATGAAGCCAGTCCAATTGAACGAGAGTTCAGTGAGGGATGCTACCGAGACACCTGATCATTTGAAAATAGATTTGCAAACAATAAGTACAAAAACACAGGAGTTGAGAAATCTTATTTAAAAAATCAGTCAGAAACAGTGTGTTTTAATCCACATCCTATAACTTCTGGAGTCACGAGTTTCTAAGCATGATCCTAGAGAGCTTACATGAGCAGAAGCGCAGCCTATCACAGATAGGATAGCTGACCATTTTGTAGGATGGAAAGATGATTTGTTGACTCAGGCAGGCACGAAAACACTGGTACAATTGTTCTTACTTCTATGGTGGCCTATTTAGCCATGCATGTTAATCTTCCACCATGGGCCATAAAGGCGATTGAGAAAATCTGAAGAAAAATCTTATGGAGAGGGAGAAAACAAGCAAGAGGTGGCCACTGTCCTGTGGCATGGGCCAAGGCTTGCCGTCCCCCTGAATTTGGTGGCCTTGGCATGATCTTCAAAAGATGGGATAAGCACAAAGCCACTAAGGATGAGATGGCTTTGGTTGTAGAAGGTTGATCATGAACGGCCTTGGTCTTTCTATCCTGTCCAAGTCCATAAGTGCGTCCAGACTTTCTTCTCCATGGCTGTGTGTATTTAAGTAGGGGATGGCGCTTGCACTCTCTTCTGGAAGGACAGGTGGTTGCATGAGCAGAGAATTAAGGACCTAGCACTTGGTGTATTTGCTCTTGTCCATAAGCAGAGAATAAACGCACAGTTTTGGAAGAGTTCATTGACCACAAGTGGATTTCAGATTTACAAGGAGCACTGGGTGTCGGCGCCTTGTCTGAATTCCTGGACCTCTGGGACCTTCTGTCTCATGTTGTATGACAGCCTCTCAAGTGGAAGACAAGCACATTTGGAGATTGGCTATCTGGTGTTCGGCAAAGTCTGCTTATGAAGGTCTCTTCAATGAAGCTATCATATTCAGACCTTCGGAGATGGTTTGGAAAACATGGGCCCCAAATAATTGCTGATTTTCTTGGGCTGGCTGCACACAGTAATAGGGTGTTTGGTTTGAGAACTCAGTCCATTCTAGACGAGGTGGTGCATCATGAGTCCATTCCTCAAATTTGGCGGAATGACTCCATTCCTCATACTAGTACTAATTATTAGCTTGTGAGGAATGAGGTGATGATGCATCAACTCATTCCATTCCACAAAGCAAACAAAAAAGTGAGGAATGAGTAGATGATGGACTAGACCATTTCTCAACCAAACACCCCCTAAATGTTTGGACCACTGATCGTCTTGCGCGTCGATGTCTGCCGTCTGAAGCATCCTCCTTAATGCATCCTTTGTGATCAAGTGGAGGAAACTACCAACCACCTTATAAGTTCATGTGTCTTTGCTAGGCAATTCTGGTATGGTCTGCTGCTGAAAATTGGCTTGCAAAGCCTTGCACCCCAACTGGGTGATACTTCAGATCGAGTTGTTTAGTTGATGGCTTAGCTCAGCAAGGCCTTAACTCATAATTATTCTAGGTGCATGCACCCATTGCAAACATTGTAACCGGTGAGTATTTGATAAAGCATTAGCGGATGTGGTAGAAACTACAAGGTTGGCATCAGAGGAGATGAGGCTATGGAGTTTAGCTGGGGCTAAGGGCATTGCTTTCTGTCCTCCCCATCAGATGAGGATGTTTAGGTTTCAGGTTTTACAGTCAAGGTCGTCTTTTTATGATTGTAGAAGGAGCATGAACAATATGTTAGAACCTGGGTGTGTGTTTGTGTAAAAGTGTGTTTTAGGTCTCTCGTAAGGGTTCTTTATCCTTTCTTCTTAATATAAAGATATGCAGCTCTCCTACGTGTTCAATAAAAAAAGGTATGATCCTACCGCTATGATGTGGCCTCAACTGTTTCTACTTTCTACAAAGAACATTGCCTATAATGCTGGCAACAATAGCAGATTCTTAACCGGTATGATTGGTTGCTTGCATTAGACCTTATGCAACACAACCCAAGATGGAATAAACGTATGCAATATCTTGGTATTTGGTTGTCCTGCACAGGCAAGCTGTGTGTGCTTGATACGGACCTGTACCTTTCCCTTGGTCAATCGGAGGTTGTACGTGTGTTGTGAGGCTGGACGCGCGGCATGGCGGCGGGGCGCCGTGATCGCGAGGGGAAGAAGAACAGAGGCGGCAGCTAGGGCAACTCCCGGCTCCCAAAGGAAGCCGAGTAATTAGATTACTCTTCCTCCTTCCTGTCCACGGGAATTACAACTCCTATATATGGCTAATTGCTCTCTAATTATGGAAATAAACAATTAAAGATAAATATGGGTTTTTAGCCCCTAGCTCCTGCGCCTAATCCTCCTGGCCGATGGTGGCTTTAGCCACTAATGGGCTGGCGCCTTTGATACTGGACGCCAGTCATAACATCTCTCCCCGCGTCGACAAACAGCTCGTCCTCGAGCTGTACATCGGGGTAGAGGGCTTTGAAGTCTCCGAGAGCTTCCCATGTCGCAGCATCAGTCGGAAGGCCGTGCCACTTGACCAACAGCTTCCAATGGCCGCGGCGCAGCTGAGCGCGCACGACCTGCTCCGGGGCCGGTAGCAGGCGCCCCTCGGAGACGGGTGGCACCACCGCCGGCGTCGCAGGAGGATCACCACGCCACTGCTTGAGCAGCCCGACGTGGAAGACACCATGGAGGCGTGCAGTCTCGGGCAGCTGTAGACGATAGGCCACCGTCCCAATGCGTTCCAGTACGCGGAACGGGCCAGCATAGCGAGGACGAAGCTTGCCCTTGGCCGGCGTCGCGAGCGTGTGGGTGGGGCGGTGAAGAAGTCGGAGCAGCACCCAATCGCCCACAGCGAAGTCCACAGCCCGGTGGTGCTCGTCGTAGCGCTCCTTGGCGTGTTGTTGCGCCTGAAGGAGGCGCTCCCGGACCTCGACCAGGAACGCGTCGCGGTCCCGGAGCATGGCGTCCGCGTCCTCCGTCTCAGCCGCCCCCTCCTGGTGGGGCAAAAGGGGAGGCGGTGGGCGGCCGTAGACAATCTCGCCCGAAGCGCCGTGTGGTACGACGTGTTGTAGCAGTACTCCGCCCATGGTAGCCAGTCGACCCATGAGCGCGGCCTGTCACCGATCGCACAGCGCAAGTACATGGCGATCACTTTGTTGACGATCTCGGACTGGCCGTCCGTCTGAGGGTGAAAGGCCGTGCTGAGCCGCTGCTTCACACCTGCAAGGCGAAACAAATCCCTCCACAAGTGGCTGGTGAAGACCGGATCGCGATCGCTAACGATGGAAGTGGGAAAGCCATGAAGCCGCACGATCCCCTCGAAGAAGGCGCGAGCCACCGACGCGGCCGTGTAGGGGTGGCTGAGGGCGATGAAGTGCGCGTACTTGGAGAAGCGATCCACCACCGTTAGGATCACAGACTTACCATGGACCTTGGGGAGGGCGTCGATGAAATCCATGGAGATGTCGGCCCACACTTGAGAAGGCACATCCAAGGGCTGCAGGAGACCGGCCGGTTGCGTCGTGGGCGTTTTGTTGCGCTGACACACCACACGTGCGGACGTAGTCTTGTACAAGCTTGCGGTCGCCGGGGATGTAGAAGTCGCTGCGCAGCCGCACGAGGGTCTTCTGGACGCCCTCATGCCCCGTGGTATGCGCCAGGGTCACCACCTGATGGCGCAAGTCCTGCAGGTCGGGAACGTAGACACGTTTGCCATGAAGGAGGAAGCCGTCCGCGGCGGTCCAGGGCGCCTCCAGCGTCCCCGCGGCCTGCTGCTGCAGGAGGCGGCGTGCCACTGGGTCCTCCCGGGTGGCTGCCTGGATGTCGTCGTAGAGGGCGAAGGACGGCCCGGACACGGTGAACGCTGCCACTGCGTCCTCGTCGCGGCGGGACAGCGCATCCGCCACCGAGTTGAGTCGGCCGGGGCGGTATTCCACCGCAAAGTCGAACCCGAGCAGCTTGCTAACCCACTGATGTTGCGGAACAGTGGAAAGCCGCTGGTCGAGCAGGAACTTCAAGCTGTAGTGGTCGGTGCGGAAGAGGAAGCGGAGTCCCCACAAGTACGGCCGCCAGTGTCGGACCGCCTGCACCAGCCCGATGAGCTCGCGCTCGTAGGCTGCGAGCTTGACGTGGCGCGCGACGAAGGGTCTGCTGAAGAACGCCAGGGGGCCCGACCCCTGGTGGAGGACGGCGCCGAAGCCTGCGCCTGAGGCGTCGCAGTCGATGACGAACTCGCGAGTGAAATCCGGCATCTGCAAAATAGGGGCTGATGACAAGGCCCTCTTGAGGGCGTCGAAGGCCTCCGCCGCCTCCGGCGTCCAGGCGGACGCCTCCTTGCGCAGGAGACGAGTGAGTGGAGCTGCGATGGAGCCGAAGTCGCGGATGAACTTGCGGTAGTAGCCCGCAAGCCCAAGGAAGCCGCGGACGCCCCGGGGTGAACGCGGCGTCGGCCACGAGGCGATCGCAGCCACCTTGTCGCTGTCCATAGCGACGCCGTCGGCGGAGATGACGTGCCCGAGGTAGTCGACGGAGAGCGTCCCAAAGGAGCATTTGGACCTCTTGAGGTAGAGGCCGTGAGCCCTCAAGGCGGAGAAGACGAGGCCGACATGCTGGAGGTGCTCGGACCACGAAGAGCTGTAGATCAAGATGTCATCGAAGAAGACCAGCACGAACCTATGAAGAAAGGGCCGGAGGACGTCGTTCATCAGGGCTTGGAAAGTTGCCGGGGCGTTGGACAGCCCAAACGGCATCACCAAGAACTCGAAGTGGCCGTGGTGGGTGTGGAAAGCGGTCTTCTCGATGTCCGCCGGGTGCATGCGCACTTGATGATAGCCCGAGCGGAGGTCGAGCTTGGTGAAGAAGCGTGCCCCGCGGAGCTCGTCGAGGAGCTCGTCGACCACCGGGATCGGGAACTTGTCCTTGGACGTCTTGTCGTTGAGCGCGCGGTAGTCGATGCAGAAACGCCACGACCCGTCCGACTTCTTGACGAGCAGCACAGGGGCGGAGAATGGTGACGTGCTCGGCCGAATGATGCTCTACTCCAACATGGCGGCGCATTGCCGCTCCAGCTCGTCCTTCTGGAGCTGCGGGTACCGGTAGGGCCGCACCGCCACTGGCGCGGTCCCGGTAGGAGGTGGATGCGGTGGCCGTAGGCGCGCACGGGCGGGAGGCCACGCGGCTCGTCGAAGATGGCCCCGTGTTGCTGTAGGAGCTGGTCCAGCAACGGCCGCTGCTGGTCGGTCGTGGTCGCGGCCAGGCGCTGTTGGTGTGTCGAAGCACCCGGGGCGCCCATGCACTGCCATGTGACGCGCTGATCGCCTCGCTGGAAGGAGACGGTGAGGCCCTCGAAGTCCCACAGGAGAGGCCCCAAAGCTCCCAGGAAGTCGACGCCAAGGATGAAGTCGAAGCAGCCGAGGGCGAGCCCCACACACGTGACGGGGAAGGACTCGCCACCGATGAGGACGGGCAGATCACGGGGGATCCCCTCGCACGGCAAACGCTCCCCGTTCGCGACAGTGACACGGAGGTTGTTGCCGCCACGCGGAACCAGCCCCAGGCGGCGCATGACCATGCCCTGGAGGAAGGTGTGGGTGGAGCTGGTGTCCAGCAGGGCGAGGAGACGTTCCCCGTTGATGGTGATGGGCAGCAGCATGGTGTGGTAGGTGCGGATCCCTGCAAGAGCGTACACGGAGACAACCAGAGCATTAGCAGTAGCTCCTTCTGGTGGTGCCGTGGGGTCCTCGGCAGCGGCGTCCGCGGCGTCCTCCGCCGCGGTGAAGACGTCGTCGTCGATGTAGTCGGAGGACTCCAGGTAGAAGACACGCAGGCAGATGTGGCCGCGCACGTACTGCTCATCGCAGTTGTAGCAAAGCCCCTGGCGACGGCGCTCGAGCATCTCCGCCGGTGTCAAGCGACGGAAGGTGCGGGCGGGTGTAGCGGGGCCGGTCGGGGTCGGCGCAGTAGGAGCGGGCGCACCGGCTGGAGTCCCTCCCCCAACGGTTGAGCAAGCCGAAGAAGTCGGCCGCTGGGGAGGGCGAGCGCCACGCTGTGCTGGTGCTGCGAGGGCCGTGGCCTTGCGCTCGAAAGTGCGCGCCAGGTACATGGCCGTCTGGAGGTCACCGGGGTCGTGCATCTCCACGTCCACGCGGATGTGGTCAGGCAATCCGCCCACGAAGAGTTTCCGCCTTCTGGCGGGTGGAGATGTCCCGGGCGTGAGCCAGGACCGCCTGAAAACGGCCTGCGAACTCCTCCACCGTGGAGTGGAAGGGCAGCCGGCCCAGCTCCGCCAGGCGAGTGCCGCGAATGGGCGGTCCGAAGCGAAGGCGACACAAGTCCTTGAACCGATCCCATGGCGGCTGGCCCTCGTCCTGCTCGAGGGCATAGTACCACGTCTGGGCGTCGCCCGTGAGGTGATAGGACACCATCCAGGTGCGCTGCGATGCCGGCGTGAGTTGGCCCCGGAAGAATTGCTCACAGTGCGTGAGCCAGTTCAGCGGATCGGCGGAGCCATCGTACGTCGTGAACTTGATCTTGTGGAACTTGGGCGGCCCGTTGCCCTGCGCTGATGCAGGGGCACCCCCCCCCCCCCCCGTAGCCGGGCTCGTGGTAGGATGGAGCCGAGGGCGCCACGCTGCTGCCAGGGACGAGGAGGCCGTCCGTGCCGCCGTAGAGGGTGCCCGACACCGTCGGTGCGCCATGATCGGGCACGTGTGACCGAGGGGGCACCGACGTGTAGACCGGCCCGGAGTAGTTCAGCGCCCATGGCGGAATCTGGGACGGCGACGACGGGAAGCGGAGCTGGTGGATCGGGACGGACGACGAAGTAGGCGACGGTGCCGTCGAGGGCCCTGCGTCGGAGGGCATCCCGTAGGGGTAGGAGACCGGCGCCGAGTGCTGGAACGCGACCGACGGGGGCGGCTGAGGCAGGAGCGGTTGATGCGGCGGCGCGCCATACTGCAGCTGCGGCGCGCCATACTGCGGCGGCGAGGTGTTGAAGAGCTGGAGCATGGTGTTCATCGTCAGTCGCAGCTCGGCCAAGCCGTGGCTGAGGTCGACGATCGCGTCTGTCGTCTGTTCGGGCGTGAAGACGGCGCGCGGCACCCTTGGCGCGCCCTACGCCAGCGGCTGCGAGGAGGTCGGCACCAGGGCCGACGTTGACGCGGCCGCCTGGGGCAGGACGCCGGAGGCGGGCGGCGCCGTCGTGGATGAGGGCGGAACGGCGGTGGTGGAGGGTTGGATCGACATGGCCAAGTCTAATACCAGGTTGATACGGACCTGTACCTTTCCCTTGGTCGATCGGAGGTTGTACGTGTGCTGTGAGGCTGGACGCGCGACACGGCGGCGGGGCGCCGTGATCGCGAGGGGAAGGAGAAGAACAGAGGCGGCGGCTAGGGCAACTCCCGGCTCCCAAAGGAAGCCGAGTAATTAGATTACTCTTCCTCCTTCCTGTCCACGGGAATTACAACTCCTATATATGGCTAATTGCTCTCTAATTATGGAAATAAACAATTAAAGATAAATATGGGTTTTTAGCCCCTAGCTCCTGCGCCTAATCCTCCTGGCCGATGGTGGCTTTAGCCACTAATGGGCTGGCGCCTTTGATACTGGACGCCGGTCATAACAGTGTTTGCTTATACTGTGTTACATGTAGTCACCTCCATGCAGTCACCTCCAGTTCCAATAGAGGTGGGGGAGGAAGATTTGTGTGCCCCATCAGCTTGTGCAATCTACATTGCCTAATACGGCAATACGACCAAATTTGGCATACTATCTAACGCTGCATTGGACTTGCTTTGAGCACCGTGCAAACTTATAAGAGCCTTTGTGCCTCTGTGGGCAACCAAACACAGTTAAACTGCACTGCACAAGCCTGGATACATGCTAATGCAAGCAACCAAACAAACCCTATATAACTAAAGGGAGTACCTGGTTCTAACTTCTCCCACGAAAAGGTGGGGTCTGGGAAAGGGAATTTCTAGGCAGCCTTACCCTTGCTTGTTTTGCAAGGAGGCTGATACGAACCTACTCCACCAAAATAAATGACATTTTAGCAGGTGACCTGAACCTATCCTCCACCCCTAAATAAGAACTATGCAGCACTCGCACATCACCCACAAGGATTATCTTCCGTTCTACAACATGTACATCATCACCCCCCTGAACCAAAGAGCTACAAAAAGTACCAAGTTGAACCTTGTCTTGAATACCGTAGCATTGATGTTGCAGCATATCACAAGTACAAGTTTATACAGCTAGCACCACAACGAAAGAAAAATCTGGAATAAGACATACCAACCACGACCGGAACAAGAGATAGCCAGAGTGTCAATGGAACTGGTTGTCCAAGGATAAACTGAGAAGCAGCCGCATTGAAGAATGGCTCCAGAGCTGTGTTGTAATTTGTAAAACTGGAAACATATTAGCACAAGAAAACAGGAGGTAGAGGGATAATAATAGAAATAAAATCAGCTTATCATAGAAGCACCTTTAATAGTGTGGGCAAATGACACAGCTACAGCAGCAAATGACACAGTGCTTGTTACATGGCCAATGGCATGGCAAACCGCAACTGGAACAAGCTGCTTCAGAATTGTTGAGTTGATTGGCTACAGAAGTACAATTTGTATTAGTTTATCAGTTCCTTCCAAAAAAAGATCTCACTGAAAAATAAAAATAAAAACTACTGGTGCTTAATAGATACAAGAACATTTCGAAAACACTGGAGAATAATTCTGTATAATTTAGCATCATTTGCTAATTCTTCTCAGTGTATAATCCATCCAATAGAAACATTGTCAAATCAGAAGCACTATATATGCACCTCACTATGCAATATGATCCAACACTAAATATTTTCCTTTAGAGAACAAACAATTTAGTTTGCATGCACACCCTGCTCATAAATGTCACTGAAAACCCTTAACTGTGAGTTAGAGAGGCGGTTATCTATCAAAAATGAAAAAGAGCACGGAGGTGCCGACTATACCGCGCGCTTTGGGATACCGAAGCTCCAGCCAATGAGGCAGTATAGTACTCCAATAAAAAGATGGCTCACTGATACAAAACTACAACAGGTACAAGTTTTATATGTTATTGCAAATGGTACCAGCATGAAAGACAGAATGCACACTTATCCAGGAAACATACTATGGATAGGGGAAGTAGTCGAAGATCTTCTTGTTGAGGATGTTAAATATTACATTCAGAAAATACCTGCAAGGTTTGATCACACAGTGACAATTGAAACTACTATCCAAAGGATTTTTTTTTTTTTTTGCGTAGTTTCATGAAGCCAGATTGGCAATACAGGTAAGTGAACATACCACAAGAAGAAGAAGAAACCTGTGACAAGGGTTGGGTATCTCTCTGCAAATCCCTGGGGCTCTGCTTCTCTGTAATAGAAAATTCATTCATGTTACTAATGACCAACAAAATGATTTTCTTAACTGCAGTGCCGTCACCAAAGGTTAAAACTCACAACATACTATGGATCATTTTGAATTTCACAATGGAAACTTAATCTCAGCTCAAAAGTTAAGGAACTCATGTATTAGAGAATTGAGATGTAAATTGCAATAAATCGTCTAGGGTGCTTAGACTATAAATTGCCGGTTATATAAAATGTCGTAGGATCACTCTTAGATTTCATAAGTTAAAGTGGTAAATTACTACATGGTAGCTCCAATTTTGAGAGCTGCATCCAATACTCAAAGGGCTTCTTTGTATTTACACGAAACATTGGAGGTGCAATGGCACAGCCCCAATTGTACTCCACCACTCAAACAAAGGGTACGCACTACGCATCACTGCAGCCATAATCAAGCGAACTGCACTCAGTGGGGTTGCTAAATAAAATATCTATATTAGCCAAGTCTATGTGTGATTAGCTATGATTAGCACCTGCTATGTATACTTGATTGTATTCCTTGTATACCCAGCCATATTGGCTATATATATGAAGGTCACCCCCCCCATATTGGGTGTGAGGTGTGTCTCTACATGGTATCAGCCTATCAGATCCTATTTTCCTATCCTTTCCTCCCGTGCGACTCTCCCTGATCGCACCTTCCCCACGCGCGACCCTTCCTGATCACGCAGCAGCCCAACGCGCGCGTCTCCCTCGCGCCCATCCACCCTCACCGGCTGTTCTACTCCCTCTCTCATCTCCGATGGCCTCTTCCTCCTCCTCGGCCACCAGTGCCGGCACCCTGCCCGTGACAGGCACTCCAACCATGGCTGCCATGAGCACCGGCGCTGCTGCCCCGATCGTGGCTCACAACTACGCCACAGTCAATGTCAAGTCCCACATCCCATTCACGCTGGACCTGCAATCCAACTACTCTAAGTGGGCGTTCTTCTTCAAGTCGCTGTGCGGCAAGTTCGGCCTTCGCTCGCACATCAATGGCTCTGCTCCCCCTCGTCCTGATGATCCTCAGTGGGATGCCGCGGAGTGCTGCGTCTGGGGCTGGATCTCCGGCTCTGTCGACGACTCCGTCCTCGACCTCGCCATGGACGGTGCCGATCCCACCGCCCGTGATATGTGGGTGGCCATTGAAGGGATCTTCCGCGCCAACCGGGAGCCACGCGCCATCTTCCTCCTCAACAAATTTCACTCCATGGTGCAAGGTGACAACACCATATCGGCGTACTGCCAGCGGCTGAGATCAAGGCCGCCGCTCTTCGCGGCGTCGGCCATCCTGTCCAGGACTCGTAGCTCGTCCTCGCCCTTCTGCGCGGCCTCAATCCTCGCTTCTCCAACACCGCCGACGACATCGCCAACTCCGCTGTTCTTCCCACATTCGCCAGGGCCCATGACATGCTGGCCCTAAAGGAGCTCCGTCTCGCCAATGACGAAAAAACGGTCGCCAGCACCGCCCTCCTCACCACCGCTGGCTCTGGCTGCACTAGCCCGGGCAGGTGCCGTGCTCCTCGGATGGTATACTCCTCTCTCATCATCATCCTCCTCACTCTTCCATTACAGTTGGCAATGGTGCACATCTTCCTATTTCATGTCGTGGCAAGTCTGTTCTTCATACACCAGCGTCCAATTTTCATCTAAATAATGTCTTAGTTGTCCCATCTCTAGTCTGCAATCTGCTATCTGTCCGTCAATTTACTAGGGACAACAACTGCTCTATAGAATTTGACGCTTTTGGTTTTTCTGTCAAGGATATCCCGACCCGACGCGTGATGCTTCACTGCAATAGTGCTGGTGATCTTTACACCTTCCCTGCTGCATCTTCCGCTCCACACGCCAACATTGCCATCTCCACCGACCTCTGGCATCACCGTCTTGGTCATCCCAGCTCCGCCACCATTGACATTCTTCGTCGTAATGCGTCCATCAGCTGTAATAAAGTAGAGCAACTGCTATGTCATTCTTGTCAGCTTGGCAAACATGTGCGCCTCCCTTTTTCAGATTCCAGTTCATATACTTCCATGCCTTTTGAACTTGTTCACTGTGATGTATGGACATCTCCGGTTGCCAGTGTATCCGGGTATCAATATTATCTCGTTTTACTTGATGATTTTACTCATTTCTGTTGGACCTTTCCCCTCACTCGCAAATCTGAAGTCTCCACACATATTGCAAACTTTTGCAATTATGTCCACACTCAATTCAGCCTTGCCATCAAAGTTGTCCAAGCCGACAACGGCACTGAGTTCGTAAACAATACCCTCCATACTCTGTTTGCTTCCCGTGGTATTCATTTACGCCTCTCGTGTCCATATACCTCTCCACAAAATGGCAAGGCTGAACGTCTTCTTCGCACATTGAAAAACATCAGTCGCACAATGCTCCTCCATGCACACATGCCTGCTCAGTACTAGGCTGAGGTGCTCGCCACAGCCACATACCTTCTGAACAGGCGTCCATGCTCCGCTGTTCGCCACGGCATTCCATATACTCTCATCCACAACAAACCTCCCGAGTACTCCCACTTACGTGTCTTTGGGTGTCTCTATTATCCGAACTTGACCGCCACGGCTCGCCACAAACTCTCTCCTCGCTCCACAGCATGTGTTTTTCTCGGCTATCCCTCTTCCCACAAGGGGTACCACTGCCTCGACATGGCCACTAAGCGCGTCATCTCTCGCCATGTGGTCTTCGATGAGACTTGTTTTCCCTTCGGGCTTTACCCCTCCAGGTCCTCGCCAAGCAACCTGGATTTTTTGCTTACAGGTACTACAGTGCCGGTGCATCCTGCACCTTTGCCCTCTGTTGCTGGGCCGTCACATCCCAGTTTCATTGAGGAGCTGACCGACGACCCCGCGATCTTGTTCCACGGCCCTGTACTTCCTGCTGCTCCACCACCTGCTGCTCCTCCAACGGCTGCCCCAGCTCCAGCTGCTCCTCCAGCGGCTGCCCCTCCAGCGGTTGTCCCGCGGGACATCTGGCTTGTCTATAGCCGGTGTCCCCAGGCGCATGACGGATCCTCTATAGCACCAGGATCGGCTCCTGCATCTGCTCAGCAGCCTCCTGCCCCTATATAGCAAGCTACTACTCCTGTACAGCCGGCTACTGCTCCTGTACAGCAGCCAACGGCGCCCGCAGCTCCTTCGGCACCTCCCGTACAGCAGGAACGACGAATCACGTAGACCCAGTCTGGGGCCATACCGGTTATGCGGTATGTGGGGCTCTCTGTGTCAACCACTTCGTCTCCACTTCCCGCCAACTACCGTAGCGGTTTGGCTGATCCAAACTGGCGTGCGGCCATGGCTGAGGAGTACAAGGCGCTCATCGACAACGGAACATGGCGCCTCGTGCCCTGGCCACCCGGCGCCAACGTGGTCACCGGCAAGTGGATCTTCAAGCACAAGTATCACTCCGATGGTACCCTCGCCCGCCACAAGGCTCGCTGGGTGGTTCGTGGCTTCTCCCAGCGCCACGGCATCGACTACGACGAGACATTCAACCCGGTGGTCAAACCAGCAACCATCCGGGCTATCCTCAGCATTGCTGCCTCACGCGCCTAGCCTATTCATCAGCTAGACGTCAAGAACGCTTTTCCCCATGGACATCTGGAGGAGACCGTCTACTGCCAGAAGCCCCCAGGCTTCATCGATCCTGTTTTTCCTGATCATGTGTGTCTGTTGCAACGCTCCCTCTACGGCCTGAAGCAGGCTCCCCGAGCCTGGTACCAGCGTTTTGCGACATACATTCGCCAGCTCGGCTTCGTCGCCTCGGCTTCCGACACCCCCCCTTTGTCTACAAAGACGGGACCAGTATCGCCTACCTACTTCTGTACGTCGACGACATCGTACTTACTGCGTCCTCGACCGCATTTCTACAGCAGATCATTGGGCGCCTCCACTCTGAGTTTGCCATGACTGACCTGGGCGCACTCCATCACTTTCTCGGCATCTCCGTCACTTGCTCCGCCGACGGTTTGTTCTTATCACAGCGATAGTACGCCGCTAAGCTCCTTCAATGCGCCGGCATGGCTGTGTCACTCTACGATGACACCTGTTGACACTCATGCCAAGCTTTCTGCCACCGCCGGTGCCCCTGTTGTTGATCCGTCCGCGTACCGGAGCCTTACTGGCGCACTCCAGTACCTCACGCTGACCTGTCCTGACTTGGCATACGCCGTCCAACAGGTGTGCCTCTTCATGCACCGCAAGCCGCATCTCTCGATGATCAAGCAGATTCTACGCTACCTGAAGGGCACTCTCTCCTCCGGCCTCCACATTGGTGTCGGCCCTGTTCAGTCACTGGTCGCCTACTCCGATGTCGACTGGGTTGGCTGCCCAGACTCTCGGCACTCCACCTCCGGCTATTGTGTCTACCTCAGCGACAATCTGATTTCTTGGTCCTCCAAGTGTCAGACCACGGTCTCCCGCTCCAGTGTAAAAGCAAAGTACCGTGTTGTTGCTCATGTGGTGGCCGAGTGTTGCTGGCTGCGCCAGCTCCTGCAGGAGCTCCATGTTCCCATTGCTTCGGTGACAGTTGTCTACTGCGAAATGTCAGCGTTGTCTACATGACAACCAATCCCGTTCATCATCGTCGCACGAAGCACATTGAGATTGATATTCACTTCGTCCGTGAGAAGATCGCCTTAGGACAAGTTTGAGTCCTTCATGTGCCGTCCTCTCACCAGTTCGTAGACATCATGACCAAGGGCCTTCCTGTACAGCTATTTACTGAGTTCAGGTCCAGTCTATGCGTCCGGGATCCTCCCGCTTAGACTGTGGGCGGGTATTAGCCAAGTCTATGTGTGATTAGCTATGATTAGCACCTGCTATGTATACTTGATTGTATTACTTGTATACCCAGCCATATTGGCTATATATATGAAGGTCACCCCCTATATTGGGTGTGAGGTACGTAAGGTTAAACTTAGGCTTTAATACAAGCCTAGAAGTTGGATTCAAAGTGGACTACCACATCATAGTGGTGTAATATTGCTCTATCCAGATATCACAGCTCCGTTCAGCTGAAGAAGGCTAAGTGGTCAAGATCTAAACCTCTGCTTCTAGAAGCTTCCACGAATACACTATAGCAGACCCCCCAAAGCCCCAGACTGTTGTTGCTTGGACAAATGCAAGGTACGGCGCGCTGAGACGGCTGGGAAGAAAGGGATGCACTAACCCAGCGGAACCCGAGGAGGCTGCGGCCGCAGCAGCGGAGAGGAACCGCCGCCTCGCTGGACGAGACGGGGAGCTGGAGGAACAGGCGAGGACCGGAGCCGGACGGAGCTGCCTCCCGCAGACGAGGCGGGTGCCCTCGGGGACGTAGGCGGCTACGAAAGAAGGGGCGCCGCCGCGGCGTTGGCGTTGGGGCACAGAAGTGCCAGCGACTGCGGCGGCGCCGGGAAGTGTTGCGACCGCCGCCATTTGCGCCTGTTGGGACTTGGGAGTGCGGCGCGGTGAGAAGGGGAGAGTGGGGGAGAGGGCAGTGGGAGGGTTTGTTTGGGCGGTGTGCATTCGAGCGCGCGGGGATAGTAGAGTATGGAAATGTGAGAGTAGGGGCCAAGAAGCAGCCGGCCTACAGACGTCGCTTTCCGAATTCGGCCCGGCGCGCGTACAAGTACAACTGCTTGACAAGGGACAGGGACGTGACGTAGGGTGTGTTATCCTGGCAGCGACTACTCCGGGTTGTCTTGGGCTGTTAGGTTTAGGGGGGGGGGTTGTGTGTTTGGTTCTATGGACTAAATTTTAGTCTATGTTACATCAGACGTTTGGATGTTATTTAGGAGAACTAAATATAAGTTAATTATAAAACTAATTACATAGATGGAGACTAATTTACAAGACGAATTTATTAAGACTAATTAATCCGCCATTAGCATATATTTACTGTAGCACCACATTGTCAAATCATGGACTAATTAGGCTTAAAAAATTCGTCTCGCAAATTAGCCACAATCTGTGCAATTAGTTATTTTTTCGTGTATATTTAATACTTCATGCATGTGTCCAAACATCCGATGGGACAGGGACTAAAATTTTCCTGTAGTAACCAAACACTCCCTTATTTTGATATAGTCATTTTTTTCTCTTGCGTTTGTACCTTGTTTTGTATCGAAATTATGATTTTGCTCCTATTTTTTGACTTTATGAATTTATCCCTACTGTGACATTCACGAAGCACCGATTTGCCCCTGCTCCGTCATCCACCCCTAACGGTGTTAAATTTTGTACAAAAGACATAAATGCCCATGCGATTTTGCCCCTTGTTTTTATGCCTAATTGTGATTTTGCCCTTGTGTGGCCGAGGCTCGGTTGCGCGCGGCACGAGGTCGACCGTCCGGTCATGGCGCGGCCACCGAGGACGCGAACGCGCGGCACCCGCACGCCCCCGCACCAAGCCCCGCGCGTTCAGCTGCCGTCTTGCGTGCCTTGCGCCGAGCCGCGCGGCACCCGCATGCCCCCGCACCAAGCCTCGCGCGACGCGCTCGCGGGCGGGCACCGCGGCCCTGCGAGCTTTGTGCCCCGCGGCCAGGCGCTGTCGTTGCCCCGTGCCTTGACCCAAGCATAGTGGCTGGGGCGCCGCTACTGTCCTGCGTGCGCCGCGCTCAAGAGCGGGTACCGCAGCCCGCACTGCGCCCCGCGACCAGGCGCTGTTGCCGCCCTACGAGCGCCGCCCCGTGCCTTGACCCGAGCGTCGCGATCGGGCACCGCTACTACCCTGCACGCGCCGCGGTCGTGGGCGAGCGCCACGCCCCGCAGCCAGGCGCCGCCGCTGCCCCGTGCCTACCCGAGCGTTGCGGTGGGCACCACTGCTGCCCTGCGTGCGCCGCGATCGTGGGCGAGCGCAGCCAGGTGCCACCGTCCCCCGCACAACGCGCCCCTGTGAGCACCGTGGTCGTGGACGAGCAGGAGGTTGAAGATAAGATGAGGGGCAACATGGTCTTTTTGCCTCTGTTTGCAGGGATTTTGATTTTTTTTTAATTCATTTATTCCATGTCCATCTAACAGACATCCAAACCAGGGGCAAACGGATGGTTCGTTTTAAAATAACAGGGGCAAAATTACAAAGTTGAAAAACACAAGGGCAAAATCACAATTGGACTGCTGGACAGGGACAAGAACACCATTTTCCCTTTTTTTAATTGGTAAGATTACCCGTATGAAGTATTGCGTCAAACATGTGGTGAGCATCCTTGAGCACGGCACAGGGGATGGCGGCGTTGGCTGGCCGTATTGGTGTGAAGGGAGCTCCACTCTGGGGGCTAGGGGATGGCTAGAGCGACAGCCTGCTCTAGTCGGCGACGACGTGCATGCCATAGCCGAGGGACAGGTCCGGCGCGGCCGGGTGCATCGGCCCGGTCGACGTTGACGGGGACACGGCCGATGAGTGTGCAAGCTGGAAGCACTGTTGTAGGATCTCTGGTACGCCTAAGGGGGATGAATAGGCCTGTAAAAATTTAGCTCAAACCGAAGTTAAATTCACCCATGGCACTGCCGCTCTGTAAGCTCGGCACTGTTGCACAACGGCACTGCCGCACCTTAACAACAACAAGAACACAAGTGTAGCAACATGAACACAAGATGACACGAGTATTTATCCTGTGGTTCAGCTCGCTACCAAGGCTTGCCTAAGTTCACGTTGTTGAGGTATACCACTAAGGCTTTATGGCTTTGTAACCCTACCCCGTTCTCAAGTCAAGAGAGTGAACTTTTAAGATGGAGGATGATTTTACTCGCTGTAAGAGGTGGTTACTCCCGGAGTTGCCACATAAGTTGGCAAGCTCCACGGACGATGCTCTAGCCGGCTAGGAGCCAAGCTCCAAGAATAACAAAAACAACCGCCGGCTAAAACGTGAACCAAGTGCTCTTTAGAGTTTGGGAATCAATGGAGCTGCTCTTAAATCAGGTTTTGGACCATTTTTCCTCAAGGATCGATAGAGAAATCAATGGATTTGTTTGGGGGCTTGAGGTCAACAATGGAGTGAGAGAGAGAGAGAGAGCTCCTACGCTATTTTTGGGTGTGTTGAAGTGAGAAAGAAGAGAACCGGTTACCATTGGGGAGGAAGGGGAAAGGTATATATACCCCCAGCCCCCAATGGACACTTAAATCGTAGATAGCCGTTGGGGAGGAAAGAGAAAGATATATATACCCCCAGCCCTCAACGGACACCACATCTAAGGGGTTGGGCGAGACGAAGCCTGCGGACTCAAGGTCGGGTGAGGCGGAGCTCGCGGCCTTGAGGTCGGGCGAGACGAAGCCCGCGACCAAGAGGTTGGCGCGAGACGGAGCCCGCACCCAAGGGTCAGGCGAGCTAAAGCCGCGACCAAGGGGTCGGGCGAGTTGGATCCCGTGACCAAGGGGTCGGTGGAGCCAGAGCCCGTGACCAAGAGGTCGGGAGAGCCGGATCCCATGACCTTGGGGTCGAGCGAGTCGGAGCCCGCGACCAAGGGGTCGGGAGAGCCTCTCTTCAAGTGCGGCAGTGCCACACCACGCAAGACAGCAAGGGTAATAGTGAATTATAGACTGTCTTGGCTGTAAATCTGAGGATGCATGTAGTTATTTGAGCACTTAGTAGCATATATTAGTTTAAGCATTGTGCCCCCCTTTATAGTACGACTTTTCCTATATTCAGATTCAATATATAAAAGAATTTAAACCTCCTTTGAGTTTGAAGTCATCTACATTTATAATTGGGGGCTCCTCCGTTTCGTGTAGCATCCTCGAATATAAATTCTCTGCTTGTTATCTCGATAAATCTCATTAGTTCTCTAATTACATGGTCATTATCACCAAAACCCACAATTAAGGCTTGATTGCACTTTCAATCTCCCCTTTTTGATGATTGATGACAACCTAATTAGAACTTACAAAAGATATGAAATAAATACTGAGACTTTCGAGCCATAGGTATAGAGGCTTCCCCTAAGTATGTGAACAGATAATTGAATTCTCAAATTGGCATAAGAGCCCAAGATTCATATTTTAGCGAAAGTGATTGGGCTCCCCCTACACCATGCTCCTATGGGGTGCTACATATTGTGTCAGGTATATAAAACGTGATGCAAATAACAGTTTATGCACAACATGGTTTGCTGTTGCAGCTGGGTGTGGCACTGCCACACTTGTTGTAATAGCATAGATCAAAACAGACACCACACAGCATGTGATACATATAAAGATATATATTCTAGCATAATTATATCATAAGCGACAGCATAGATTAATATATGTCCATATCCCACACAAAGAGTCAAATAGTAGCATTATTTCATAATTTAGAGTTTTTAATGGACTCTCAAACTCTCACCTAACGAAGACTACTCTAAACGGATACGACCATGACTCTAGCTACAGCAACCTCTATGGCGTCGAAAAAGTTGTTGACCCCTTTGGCATAAAGCACCAAAAAAAGAAGAAAAGAAGAAAGATCAACACCTACTCGTCATCTCCCTAGATGTCCGTCCAATCAATATCATCACCTCCTACAGCCCTAGCACCTCTTGTAGCAGTCTCGGTACCACCATCACCATCATCGTTGTTGGAGTCAATACGTGCATGGCCCTAACGGCGAGTAGTGGTGGTGAAGCGAGTGGAACGCCTCGGCTCTTGTCTCTGACGGTATCTCTCTAGGGTCTCATCCTAATCTGTTGCTCGTCCCTGCTGCTCCTCATCATCATCTAAATTTGTATCGTAGAGACTCAGAAGGTTGTGGAGGAGGTGGAATAGGAGGAAGTGGTGGAAGGTCATGTCCATGCTGCTGACGCTGCTCAAGCTGTGTCTCATACGCTCTGTAAGCTGTATAGGTGCACTTGCCAAAGGTTGCCTTGAACCACTTGCCAAACTTCTTCATTTTGCCTCCTTTGTGAGACCTAGAGCGAGAAGACTTAGGGATATCTACATGAACATGAGAGCTCCCCGCACCCTGAGTAGCTGCAGTTGGCTAGATCTTCTTAATTTTATAGACGGTGTGCATCCCATCCTTCAGAAAATAAAATCCAGTGACCCTCTCAATCATGAACATGAGGTAAGGGGCATAAGGCAGCCCCCTCCTCCCATCCTCAACTACAAATCTTAACTCAATCTATATGAATCTAGGGACATTAAACCTGTCCCCACCTAAAGCAAATCTAGCCAACACATTTCTCACATAGCCATTAATATCTAAGGCTGCTCCATCCTTTGGGTTGATGGTGTTCCTGATGAGGTTGTTGAGGATGTAATAGAAGCTATGTAGACCACTCCTCTTGCCATTTGCAATCCTTCTATCTCTCCACATGTAACTGATGTCACGGATCTCAGCTTGAGGCTCATCATGAATGTAATTGTAACCTCTGTGCTCCCCCCCCCCCAAAGCCAAGAATCTGACTGAAAGTGATAAAGTTAACTCGGTAGTGCCGACCATCAGTCATCCAGTGAATCTTATCAAAGGTCTGGTCATAGAAGTATGTGGCATGAAAATGTGCAAGGACCTCCTCATTCCAGTTATACTGGAAACCCATGATGTCTGAAAGCTAGAACCTATCACAAATTTTGATTACCTTATCAAACTTAGGCTCCTCCTTCTCCTGCATTTTATCCCAATCAATATACTACATCTTGATGATCTTGGTTTTCTTGGATGCAAGAATGGCAGTGACATAAAAGTTGGAATGAAACTCATTCTAGAATATGTAATCAATACCCAAATCCTTGTGCACTACATAGGGATTGATCCCCCTTGCCTTTTCCACCAGCTTCCAAGTCTTAGAATAGTTGACAACTGCATGCTGGTGGGAGTCATCTGGAGGTCTCATGATGATCTCACCCTCAAAATCTCTCATGTATCTGCCATCAAACTCAGAGAGATGTTGTGAGGTGTCAGGAATGGCATCAGTGGTATGACCTATCATCTCTAGTGATGGGCACATGTCTATGGATCATGTGTGACGAGTAGTTGTGTCCTGATCTTCTTGAAGGATCCGTGAACTTGATAACTTGTCGCTGCATGATCTGGTGAAGAGGCAATGCACTGCGAAGCTGCCCATGCGACAAACTACCGAGACAATCACCCTTCCACATACCGACGAAACAGCCCACGCAATCACGCCATATAGGTGTGAAGGCACAAACTGGGTGAACCGCAGTTTGGCGTTCTACAACTCCCTTAGGAATCGAAAGAACAAGTTTGCAAGCCTCTCAAGACTCACACTAGAACAAGAACTCAAAGAGTTTGTATTTTTGAATTTGCAATCTTGAAGTTACTATTCACGTCACCCATTACAGGGGTATATAATACTAGTTGAGTTTCAGTTTGAAAGAAATAAATGAGAACATGTAGTGGAAAGTTGTAACACTACTTTTATTAATAGCCAGGCCTAGTGGGATGCATGGATGGTTGGCATTCTTCTGCATGCATGCTGGAACGTGTGTGGATAGCAACCCAGTTGCTGGCTGCTTGCATTCCTAACTTCTGAAATATTTGCTTGCACTCCAACGACTGTTATTCATGGTAGCTGAATGTTCTTTTCTCTCTCTCTCTTGCACGTCTAGGTTCCTTGCTTATATTTGGTAGGCAGAATCCATCATCATCCCATGCTTGTTTGTGCACTCCATCATTCCTAAGAACATTGAAACAAGTACTCAAAAGCATAGGCCCATTCAACATAATCTGATTATTAAGCATAAGGTTAGCGTTCACCTGAGAATGAATTTCCTTCTCCAATTGTTTTGCTCTACTCCTTGTAATCGGACCAGCTATATCAAATGTTGTTGACATCGTTTTTTGCACGTGTCAAAATGATCAGAGTAGGCTAATCGGCAGGAGGAAAGTTACTGTATACGCTGACAGCCGATGAAAATCAGCTTGTAAAGATGGTTGCCAATGAATGGTGGTGATCGATGGAAAGGTTGATTTAGACTCGGGCGTTGCCGATAAGGTTGGAGATGTTATTGTCGATGCCGATGAAGGAAGGCTTGAAGACTACTGCCGATGAAACAGGAAGTATGCCGATGGAAAGGAGGTCGGTGAGATTTCCATCGTAATTGAGGCGGACAGGGAAATAGATAGGAGTTGATTTCCTTTTATATATTTGTTAGAGTATGATTCATGTAAGAGTCACGTGTTTCCTTAGATATGGACTTGGTGTCCTAGTTGTGTTTGGTTATGTCTCTTTAGATCAGGGTATAAATATAGAGTGAGGGGCAATGTAAAGAAAAATGGAATCAATATCAAGACCAATTTTTACTCCTATTTGCATCTACTTACTTTTCGACGACTTCGTCAATTTGCATATTTTTCCTTTTTACGAGTTCTCATTGATTCGGTGAGTTGCATAGCTTCAGTGTGACCTTCAGCAATTCTCGAGTTCCACGTGAGTACCTCTTGGCCGTGACTTCTGGGCGTATCGCTGTTGTTAGGACCAAAGTGCTCGTATCTTCATCCTTGTCGATTAACAGGTCAAATCGACTGGCACACTTTGGATATCGATTCGGGTATTAGCCCTTTGTGTTTGCAGATTCACTTTTGCATCAACACATCTTTTGGCACGCCCGGTGGGACCAATCAATCCGATCAATATGTTCAATTCCGAGATCGATTCAGGGAACATTATCGCGGTATCAGAAGAAGATCTTAAGGAAGCGCAGAGGCAGGCTATGGAAAAGGCTGTAGAAGAATATAGGTAGCTTTGTCTGAAATCATTTAGCCTGAACAAGAGTGGACAAGTCATCTAGAAGCAAGATTTGTTGTTGCCTCGGCAGGTTACCTTTGACTCCAATCCTGGTAAACTTCAAGAGATGGTTAATTCTGCAGTAAATCATGCTTTGATTAATCATTCCAATGTGATGTCCAATACTGTTCATAATGCTATGGTTTGAACTCTCAAAGAAGGACAAGCGTCACCGCATTACGTTGGGCCTGCCTATCACCAACCAGAGCCAGCATCTGTCAAAACTCCATCGGCTCCCTCGGGCATTGTGGGTACAGAAGATACTTCTCCTCCAGTATCGGCAGGCTTACCTAATATTCAATCTACACCGATACGATCAGATCTGGTACTACCAGGAGGACGAGTTCAGCTTAATACAGATCTATCAACATCAGCTATGTCAGGCCCTGTGTCTCAGAATAGCCAGATTCCTGCTAATTGGTGGGGATATGGTATGCCTCCGGAGTCATCTGCTTTCAATCATGTGTTACCTCAAGTGTTTGATGTAGTAGGAAATGCTCCTATACCATCGGCTGTTTCACCGATGGCTTAAGTGCCTCAATATGCTACAGCAACTACTGTGCAACCAACTCCAAGAGGTTTTCAGATGCCTTTGGTTCAAACACCCAATTCAAGTCCATTGGCAAGCTTACTGCCGATGCAGCAGAAAGCCCCTGCTATGAGTCAAACTGAGGTTTAGTTCATGCCTCAAGCTGGCTATAATTATCCAACAATGTCAGCAAATTACCAGCCATCGGTAAGTTTTGTACCGATGAGTTCTAATAATGGTTGGTCAGGACAGTTACCTGTTCAACATACAGTTCAGCAAAATCAGCAGGTTGCAGGGATTCAACAAGGTCATATGCAAGCTGGTTTCCAGAATCAAGCATCGGCAGCTCAGCCGATGAATCCTTTCCAACAGGTTAATGGACCACAAGTAACGGCAAATATGCCGATTGCTGGAGATCGTGGGCCACAAAGATATGTGGAGGGATATCAGCAGGCACCTCCCGTAGAAATTCAGCCAGTTCGTCAGCAGGAGGCTGATGCTTTTTGGGCCGATAAGATAGCAGAAATTATGAAGGATTAGTTTGGGATAAAGCCCAAGGTCAATACTTATTCTTATCGGACTCCATACCCTCCTACATATGATTTAATTCCTCTCCCAAATCGGTACAAGGTACCCGATTTCACTAAATTCTCTGGGCAAGATGATACATCAACAATGGAACACGTCAATCGCTTTATTATTCAATGTGGAGAGGCAGCTAGCAGAGATGAATTAAGAGTTCGATTATTTTCATCATCTTTGTCTGGATCGGCATTTACATGGTTCATTTCATTACCACCAAATTCTATTATTACTTGGGTTGACCTAGAAAAACAATTTTATAAGTATTTCTTTGCTGAAATTCATGAAAAGAAGCTTACCGATTTAGTAAAATTGAGATAGCGTAATGATGAATCGGTAGAAAGCTTTGTGCAAAGGCTATGAGATGTAAAAAATAAGTGCTACAGTCTTGTGCTGGATGATTGGCAGCTTGCCGATTTAGCTTTCCAAGGGTTATTGCCACATCTTAAAGATAGATATGCTTCTCAGGAGTTTGAAAGCCTCAGTCATCTTGTGCAAAGGATTTCTGATCAAGATACTAGGGTTTTTGAACCTAAAAAGAATTGGAGTAAAAAAGTATCATTTGTTGAAAAAGTAGGAGATTCTGATTCTAATGAAGAGCCAGTTATCGGTTTAGCTGAGTGGGTTAAGAATAAAAAGCCGATATCTTGTCCCTTTGGTCAGAAAGAACCAGAAAAGTTTACCTTTGATATCACCAAGGCCGACAAGATATTTGATCTTCTGCTTCAAGAGGGCCAAATTAAGCTGTCACCTAATCATGTGATCCCATCGGTAGAAGAGTTGAAGAAGATCTTGTACTGCAAATGGCAAAATACAACTTCACACAGTACAAATGAGTGCAATGTGTTCAGGCAATAGTTACAATCGACTATTGAATCTGGGAGAATTAAGTTTGGTACTTCCAAGGCCTAGAAGCTGATGAAAATTCACCAACACCCTTTTCCAGCGAATATGTTGGAGGCCAAAGGGAAGACCAAGGTATTGACGTCAGAGGCTGCTGAGAAAAACGCATCAGTGGATCCCCAACATTGGATAACAACCGATGATGCAAAAAGTAAGGGTTTGCTGGGAGAAAGCAGTAGTTCCAAAAACCCTCTTCGACCTAGCATTGTGATTACCCATCGAAGGCAGCAGGAGGGTTGGCGTCAGCGTAAGGACCGATATCAACAACAGCAAGAAGAGAGATGTCGGGAAGAATGGTATCGGCATAAAAATCATTGGAGGTGCCTGTTTTTCATCCATTGCTGGGAAGAAGGTATTAAATTGCCAACTGTTGAAAATTGCCCTGAGTGCAATGGTTATTATGGGGTCAATCGGTCAGAAAGGAGGTTGCAACCTGGCAATCAAGGTTTATTTATCAATGAGCCGATCAGAGGCAGAGCATCAGTGCATGATCGGCTGGGGGGCAGACTTAGTGTACATGAAAGGCTTGGTAAACGCGCTGGATATTTTCCAAGGAATCAAGAGGAGCTTGAGGAGATGGCAAACGCAAGAGTTCCCGATGAAGAAATATTCTACAGGGACCCTAATATACACCATGTAGAATCAACTAGGACCTGTTATTAGCCAGTTTGGAAGACCAAGTTTCCTTGATGGTGCCCGGAGGGTCTGACAAAGACACAGAAAAGAAGGATGCAACGTGAGCATCAGGAGGATTTATACCGAGAGGAAAATTCCTCCAATGAGAGGTCCGGTCATCAGCAGTGGCAAGTAAAACACAAAAATAAGGGTCCATCGGCGGATGTTAATATGGTATTCATGTTGCCGATGGAGTTTTTGGCACTATCTGATAATGAGGAAGAAGTTGTTCTCTCTGATCAAGTAGCTCAGTTGACACTAGATCCAATGATGACTGTTTTTGAGAAACCTGCTGATGATGAGAGACAGCATCTTAAGGCTTTGTTTGTGAAAGGCAGAGTTGATGGGTAGCCTGTATCTAAGATACTTATCGACGGAGGGGCTGCGATTAATATTATGCCTTATGTGATGTATCGGAAACTTGGTAAGGGAGATCAAGACTTGACCAAAACCGATATGATGCTGAAGGATTTTGAAGGTAATGTGTCACCGGCTAAAGGGGCAGTATGCGTTGAATTAACCATCGGCAGCAAAACCTTGCCGATGATGTTCTTTGTTATTAATGGCAAGGGTGCATATAATCTGCTTCTAGGGAGGGATTGGATTCATGCTAATTGTTGTGTTCCTTCTACAATGCATCAATGCCTCGTACAGTGGATTGGGGATAAGATTGAGGTTGTTCCTGGTGATTCTTCTTATATCATCGCATCGGTAGAATCAGATACTTATGAGCGAACTAAATGCATATTAGGAGAAGTTTGGGAAAAAGAATTCCTTAGAGTGGCTGATTATGAAATTCCATCGATCCAAGCAGTCGGTTCTGAAGAAGAGTTTTAATGGATAGGTTTGCCGATGATGGAAAATTAGGTCAAGGGTTCACATCGGCAGATGATTTAGTAGAAGTAGATGTTGGTAATGGCGATAGGCCAAGACCTACTTTTATTAGTGCTAAGTTAGATTCCAAGTGTAAGCAGCAAATAACTGATTTGTTAAAAGAGTATAAAGATTGTTTTGCTTGGGATTATACTGAGATGCCTGGATTAGACCGATCGATAGTTGAACATCGGTTACCTATCAAATCTGGATTTCGGCCACATCAGCAGCCAGCGCACCAATGCAACCCTAATATACTTCCTGACATTAAGGCCGAAATAACTAAATTAATTGAGGCAAAGTTTATTCGGCAGTGTCGATATGCAGAATGGATCTCTAATGTGGTTCCTGTTTATAAGAAAAATGGAAAACTTCGTATTTGTATTGATTTTAGGAATCTTAACAAAGCCACACCGATGGATGGCTATCCAATGCCGATTGCTGATTTGTTGATTGATGCTACAGCCGGACATCAAATTATCAGCTTCATGGATGGTAATGCAGGTTACAATCAAATATTCATGGCTGAAGAAGATATTCCCAAGACTGCTTTTAGATGTCCAGGTCATGTAGGGTTGTTTGAGTGGGTAGTCATGACGTTTGGTTTGAAAAATGCTAGCGCTACTTATCAAAGAGCTATGAACTTTATTTTTCATGAATACATCGGCACATTAGTGGAGATCTACATTGATGATGTAGTGATTAAGTCTAGAGATATCACAAAACATCTAGCCGATTTACGAAAGATACTGGAGTGCACAAGGAAGCATGAATTGAAGATCAATCCTAATAAATGTGCATTTGGTGTATCGGTAGGTCAATTTTTGGGTTTTATGGTGCATCAGCGGGGCATCAAAATCAGTAGGAAGTCTATTGATGCAATTAACAAGGTGGTTGCTCCTGCCAATAAAACTGAATTGCAATCTTTGATCGGTAAGATTAATTTCATTAAAAGATTCATATCTAATCTGTCGGGAAGGATCAAGGCTTTCAGTCCATTACTTAAATTGAAGGTCGATCAGGAATTTGTATGGGGAGCTGAGCAGCAGTTAGCCCTAGATGAAATTAAGAAATATTTAACAAATCCTCCAGTGCTAGTTCCACCTCAACACGGGAAGCCTTTCAGGTTGTATTTGTCAACTGATGATACCGTTATCGGTTCAGCTCTTATTCAAGAATTTGAAGGGAAAGAACGTGTTATTTATTATTTGAGCAGAAGATTAGTGGATGCTGAGACAAGGTATTCGGCCATCGAAAAATTATGTCTGTGTTTATACTTTTCTTGTGTCAAATTAAGACATTATTTGTTATCTGCCGAATGTACGGTCATATGCAAAGACGACGTAGTCAAGTATATGCTGTCGATGCCGATATTAAGGGGTAGAATCGGCAAGTGGATTTTAGCATTATCAGAATTTGAACTACGTTACGAATCGATGAAGGCAGTTAAGGGGCAGGTTATGGCTAATTTTGTCACTCAGCATTGTAATACAGTGGACTCTCTGGAGGTTGCTCCTTGGACACTTTTCTTCGATGGGTCCACATGTGGTGAAGGAGCAGGTATCGGCATTGTGTTGATTTTACCTCAAGGAAGGAAGTATGAGTTTTCATTGCCGATTGTTGCTACGTCGATAAACAATCAGGCTGAATACCATGCCTTGATGAAAGGGTTAGAATTGCTGAAGGAGATACGTGCCGATGCTGTTGAAATCTTTGGTGATTCTATGCTAGTTATAAATCAATTGGCTGGGATTTATGAATGCCGAAGTGAAGTTTTAATTTTGTATTATGAAAGATGTTTGCAATTGTTGAAAGGGTTTAGAGATTTTCGTCTTGAACATATTTCTCGACTGCATAATGAAGAGGCTAATCGACTAGCTCAGCATGCTTCAGGGTATCAGCCTATTCAGGAAGTGCTAACATCGGTGGTCGATACCGATGACTGGAGAAAGGAGATTATCGATTACTTAAAGGATCCATATAAAAAGGTTGAAAGACGTATAAGGTTCCAAGCTACCAAGTATGTGCTCCTCGATGATGAATTATATTATTGAACTATAGATAGAGTTTTACTCAGATGTGTTAGTAGTGATGAATCGAAAAACTTGATGGGTGAAATTCATGAAGGAGTGTGTGGAGCGCATTAATCGGCTTTCAAGATGAAGTGGATGATCAGAAGGAATGGATACTATTGGCCGACTATTCTTGAAGATTGTTTTAAGTATTTTAAAGGATGTCAGGGGTGTCAAAAGTTTGGTAATGTTCAAAGAGCGCCTGCATCGGCTATGAACCCTATAATTAAACCTTGGCCGTTCCGAGGATGGGCTATCGATCTCATCGGTCAGATTTATCTGCCATCGAGCAAAGGACATAAATTTATTCTGGTTGCTACCGATTATTTCACAAAATGGGTTGAGGCAATTCCTTTAAAAAAGGTGACATCGGCTAATATGATCGATTTTGTGAAAGAGCATATTGTTTACCGATTTGGTATTCCTCAAACTATCACTACCGATCAGGGTACTATGTTTACATCGAGAGAATTTGATGAGTTTGCTGTAGGTATGGGAATTAAAGTTTTAAATTCTTCTCCATATTATGCTCAAGCTAATGGTCAGGCTGAGGCTTCTAACAAAGGGATCATCAAACTCATTAAGCGCAAAATTAAAGAAAATCCTAAGAGGTGGCATACAGTATTAAATGAAGCCTTGTGGTCATATCAGATGTCATGTCATGGTGCAACCAAAGTGACGCCTTATCAGTTAGTATATGGACACGATGCAGTATTACCTTGGGAAATTAAAATTGGCTCTAGGTGAATACATTCTCAAAATCAGCTGACAGCCGATGATTATGATACTCTTATAAAGGATGAGTTGGAAGATGTGGCGGGTCATCGGTTAAGGGCTTTAGTTAGCATCAAAGAAAATAAGAAATAAGTAGCCAGATGGTATGACAAGAAGGTGAAGGTAAAGGAGTTTACCGATGGAGATCTGGTCTGGAAATTGATTTTACCGATTGGGACTGAAAGTTCAAAGTTTGGAAAGTGGTCTCCTAATTGGGAAGGTCCATATCGGATAAATCAGTCTGTTCCTGGTAACGTATATATTCTAGAAACCCTCGAAGGGGTCGTGTTTCCCAGAGCATTAAATGGAAAATATTTAAAGAAATATTACCCTAGTATCTGGATGGATGCATAAAAGTATAAGTGCCGATAACAGTCCTATCGGCTAGAATTATACAAGGATGTCAATGTCTCATAAAGTGCCGATGCAATAGACAAGATTTACAAGTTTAACAGGGATTGGATAGCCAATATCACACCTAGGCGAATCTGATCGGCTTCCTTCATTTCTTTGATGTCTTCATCGGCAGCACCCTCCACAGGCTTGAGTTTTTTCTTCATGGCCAAGGCTTTACGAGCCTGGATGTCTCTTTCTTGCTGAAGAGCCTTGATGGCATTGGGTAGTTGGCTTTCTTCTTGTTGAGCATGAGTTAAGGCTGCCTCGACTTCTTTCAATTCAGCCAACAGAGCCATCTTCTTTACCGATAAATCTAAGATTTTCTGCTTAAGTTCAGCGCCCGAAGTTTGCAAGTTGCCGATGCCCTTGTGCTTCTCATCGGCAATTTGTTTCAGTTGCAGCATCTCTTCTTTGAGTTGAGCCTGAGCTGTTCTATCGGCAATGCGTTGAGCAGCCCATTGATATTGCAGTTGGCGGCTTTCTAAATGGGCTGCTGGGAAGAGTACTTCTTCAACATTGGCAGGGACCTAGCCATGGATTGTTTTGAAAATTGCCTTTGTGGGGTCCAAATCATCTACCAGTTGGGCGGTATCCTACTGTAACAAGTTCAGGAGAGCTTCCAACTTGGACTTAATTTCTACCAATATTGTTCCCAGTGCAAGGGAAGAACTTGTTTCCTCTCCATCATCATCAGAAACGTCAATGGCAAAGGAAAATAGGCTATTTGGGGAGTCTTGTTCCTGAGGAAAAGAAAAAGAGGTCAGTTAAGGATAAGTATGAATATTATAGACTAGGTCAATTGGCTTACCTGTTTTAAGGCAATTTCTTTTACTTGGCTAGAGGAAGCAGCCTGGAGTATGCCGTGTGGAGGATCGGCTGAGCTTGCCGATGGGATATCCTCTGTGGCCTCATCAGTGGTTGACTCCTGGGGTATGATGACCGATGGTGTGTCCTGTACAGGAGGATTAACTGCTTGCTCAGTTGCATCGACTGATTCTGGCCGAATTGTAGTCATTGGGGCAGATGTGGGGATCGACATGGACTTCTGTCATTTTGGCTGTGCCTCAACATCTATTAAGGCTTTGCGCTTTGCTTGAGCCTCAGCAACGGTTGGCTGGGGGGCATCGGCACTTGTTGGTTGTGGAGCTTAGACATCTAGCACGCTTGCCGATGTACCCATTTGTTGCTGCAAAACAAGTGTAAGGTATGATATTTAATAGATAAAATGTAAAATCAAAGGAATACCTCTGAAGGTTTGTCAGAAGTAGTGGTGCTTGATGTCGGAGGAATTGCCGATGACGATCCAGCAGCGGCTCTTACACCCTGATGATTAATGTTAATACAGTTTGTGATCGGCATGAGTAGAAATAAACAGGGTTGTTACCTTGAATGCCTTGATCAGGGTTGTAGCAGCAGCCAATGGAGTGGCCCCAGCTGTAGCCAATTTGGACTTGGAGGTGATGGTCTTGGCATGGGTCTTCTGGTGAGTCAAAGCAGCTAAGGTAGGGGCGTTGTAGTCGATCGGTGATATCGGGGAAACAAGCTGAAGATCGAAGGGTTTTCCACTTTTGCTCATAGATGGTGCTGGGTTGTTAACCTATCATGAGAAAGTTAGTTACCGATATATGAAAGGAAAAAGCAGAAGGGAGTTAAAAGAAACTTACTGCGTCATCAGGAATGGCGTATTCAGGGTCGATCATGTGCCGATATGTGTGAGCAGATGTTGCAAACAGTTGTTCCCTCCACTCTCACCACCATTGCTTGTATGATTCGGTGATGAAAGATACTGGCGTCCAGACGGATATATCAACATCTGTAGTATCGGCATCGGGGGAGAGTCGCAATATCCTGCTCCAATCTGTTCCACAGGTGATTGTTTCTCTGGGTTTGATCACATCGGCAAAACAAAGTTTGATTGGCAGTTGCCCAAAAGCCAATTGACGGGATACTGCCGATGGGTTGTAAAATTCATACGTGATGTTGGTGTTTTTCCCGCTACCGAATGTGTTTACTAGAATTGCCCTGGGAGTAATGATGGCCATCATGAGTTCATTATCCTGATTCAGAGTGTCATCGGCAAAGTTGAAAAGAAGGGGGAATCTGTTTTCTTCATCAATATAAGGTACCCAGGCCCTATGATCACGAGAAAGACCATTGTAGAAGCTTTGGAAGAATCTACCGATCTGGTCTTCATTGGCCTCTGTTCTAGGAAGGACAATTATGGCTTCACCAAAATTGAGGGGTGAGCGTGTTGCCGATTCCTCGTCCCCAAGCATGTGGTCTTCAGCAATTTCTCATGGGAATTGTTGGGCAAAGAAGTCCCATTGCAAACATTTGTGCATATGGGCATTCAACCACATGTTGATAAACCACCACGGGCCACCTAAGTTGCCGATGGGTTCGCCAAGCAAAAGTTTCTGAGACACTTGATGAAGAAGATGATAAGTGGAGCTCAGAAGGTATCGGCCAAGAGGGAACCTTACACCATTGGCCAAGAGTTTAGCTGCGGGGAGGAAGGCGTTGGTTGGTCCTACTGATCGACCACAGAAGATAAATTTTTCTAACCACATATTCAAGAATGTGGCATGTTCCCTCTGGTTAACTGTCCCGGTCTTTTGACATTCTTGAATGTATCCCGTCCAACCGCCGATGTTGCGGGTATTCACCCTATATTCAGATTTTCTGCCATAGATGGAGCCTTCATCGGCAGTTGAAATATCCAAGCCAGTGAGCATGTAGACATCGGCAAGTGTGGGAGTAGCTGGGCCATGTCCAAACATAAAAGTGTTTGTTGTGTCTGACCAGAAGTAAGCAGCTGCAATCATCATTGACTCGTTCTTTTGCATATCGGCAATAGATAGCCTAATGCATTGGTCTAGCTTCCGTTCTGCCCAGTGTACTTGCATCGACCTATTGACCCTCAAGTACTAATCTTTCCACCCTTTGGTGGTTTTGGGCCAAGATCGGAATGTATCTTTCCATAAATTCAGAGAGAAATTTTGGGCTCTTTGGGATTCTATTAACCTTTGCATTAATCAGATCAGTTGGATCTAGATTGCCCATTGGTCCTAGGCATTGGACATGTGGCTGATCGGTTGAAATAACTAATTTGTTGCGCAGTTCCTAAGTTTAGAGGATCCGAAGAACAAAAGAAAAGAAAAATTACCAACTGTATGAACTCACAAAGACCAGAGGAATCGAGGTAAAAAGTAACGGAAGTGGAACGAATCGCAGGGACGTCGAAGTTGATTGCCATTATCTTGAGGTAGATGGGGGCACGAGCTGGAGACTCGAGGTTGACGCTGGAGAAAAGTTCTTGTTGGTTGAGGTCACGCAGTTGTTCGTCGGAGTCGCCGCCGGAAAGAGAGAATGCCAAAGATTGGAGTCTGAGGGTAGAAGACGAGCGTTCTGGAGAAGTCTATTTATAAGCCGCTCGGAGTAGGGGTATTTTGGACTTATCTCTATGCCGCACGCATGTGGGTCGAGGTGGTTCAGATGGATATGGTAACTGTTCACACGGTAATCAAGGGATTGTACAGATGATTTGATGGCAAGTAATCATGACTTAGAAGAGATATCGGTATAGGATATTTTAATTCTGAAAGTGGCGGCATTATTATGTTAAGATCTTGCCGATGGATTATTGTTTCAGTATCTTAACCATAATCAAGGCAAGAGTGGTTGGAAATTGTGTGATATTTACTGAGGTGCATGAATCAGGATTAGATTTTATTAGATTTGATAACAGATCAAGTTTTGGCTTGAAGGATGAGTTACGGTAATTGGGCGAAGGCAAACGTTATCTGGAGTAAATTTTGGAGCATTAATGGTTTTATACTCCGAAATTAGGGGGCATGTGTTGACACCATTTTTTGCACGTGTCAAAATGATCAGAGTGGGCTAATCGACAGGAGGAAAGTTACTGTATACGCTGATAGCCGATGAAAATTAGCTTGTAAAGATGGTTGCCGATGAATGGTGGTGATCGATGGAAAGGTTGATTTAGACTCGGGCGTTGCCGATAAGGTTGGAGATGTTATTGTTGGTGCCAATGAAGGAAGGCTTGAAGACTACTACCGATGAAACAGGAAGTATGCCGATGGAAAGGAGGTCGGTGAGATTTCCATCGTAATTGAGGCGGACAGGGAAATAGATAGGAGTTGATTTCCTTTTCTATATTTGTTAGAGTATGATTCATGTAAGAGTCACGTGTTTCCTTAGATATGGACTTGGTGTCCTAGTTGTGTTTGGTTATGTCTCTTTAGATCAGGGTATAAATATAGAGTGAGGGGCAATGTAAAGAAAAATGGAATCAATATCAAGACCAATTTTTACTCCTATTTGCATCTACTTACTTTTCGGTGACTTCGTCAATTTGCATATTTTTCCTTTTTATGAGTTCTCATTGATTCGGCGAGTTGCATAGCTTCAGTGCGACCTTCGGTGATTCTCGAGTTCCGCATGAGTACCTCTTGGCCGTGACTTCCGGGCGTATCGCTGTTGTCAGGACCAAAGTGCTCGTATCTTCATCCTTGTCGATTAATAGGTCAAATCGACTGGCACGCTTTGGATATCGATTCAGGTATTAGCCCTTTGTGTTTGCAGATTCACTTTTGCATCAACAAATGTAGTTTCATTTGGAGATGAGTGAATGCTAGGAATGTCCTCATGAGCCTCCCCCTCTTAAGAAGGAGTCATCCTCGACTCAGGCTCACCAACAAATGGAAGCAAGTCATTGACATTGAATGTTGTACTCACATTGGAATATTTAGGTGGTAGCTCAATTTTGTAAGCATTATCATTTATCTTGTGTAAAACCTTGAATGGACCATCACCCCTAGGAGATAACTTACTCTTGCGCTGTTGGGGAAATCGATCCTTGCGTAGATGCAACCACACGAGGTCTCCGGGCTAGAATGTAACCTTCTTCTTACCTTTGTTCGCTTGCTTTGCATATTGTGCTGATTTCTTCTCGATATTCCTTCTTGTCTCATCATGTAGCTTCTTGAGAAAATTCGATCTCTTTGTTGCATCCAAGTTAACTTGTTCCTGTAATGGTAAAGGCAAAAGGTCCATGGGAGTATGTGGCTTAAAACCATAAATAAATTCAAATGGACAAAATTTTTTTGTGGAATGGACTACCCTATTAATCGACAAGGATGAAGATACGAGCACTTTGGTCCTGACAACAGCGATACGCCCAGAAGTCACGGCCAAGAGGTACTCACGCGGAACTCCAGAATCGTCGAAGGTCGCACTGAAGCTATGCAACTTGCTGAATCAATGAGAACTCATAAAAAAGAAAAATATGCAAATTGACGAAGTCACCGAAAAGTAAGTAGATGCAAATAGGAGTAAAAATTGGTTTTGATATTGATTCCTTTTTTTATTACATTGCCCCTCACTCTATATTTATACCCTGATCTAAAGAGACATAACCAAACACAACTAGGACACCAAGTCCATATCTAAGGAAACACGTGACTCTTACATGAATCATACTCTAACAAATATAGAAAAGGAAATCAACTCCTATCTATTTCCCTGTCCGCCTCAATTACGATGGAAATCTCACCGACCTCCTTTCCATCGGCATACTTCCTGTTTCATCGGCAGTAGTCTTCAAGCCTTCCTTCATCGGCATCGACAATAACACCTCCAGCCTTATCGGCAACGCCCGAGTCTAAATCAACCTTTCCATCGATCACCACCATTCATCGGCAACAATCTTTACAAGCTAATTTTCATCGGCTGTCAGCGTATACAGTAACTTTCCTCCTGCCGATTAGCCCACTCTGATCATTTTGACACGTGCAAAAAATGGTGTCAACACATGCCCCCTAATTTCGGAGTATAAAACCATTAATGCTCCGAAATTTACTCCAGATAACGTTTGCCTTCGCCCAATTACCGTAACTCATCCTTTAAGCCAAAACTTGATCTGTTATCAAATCTAATCCTGATTCATGCACCTCAGTAAATATCGCACAATTGCCAACCACTCTTGCCTTGATTATGGTAAGATACCGAAACAATAATCCATCGGCAAGATCCTAACATAATAATGCCGCCACTTTCAGAATTAAAATATCCTGTACTGATATCTCTTCCAAGTCATGATTGCTTGCCATCAAATCATCTGTACAATCCCTTGATTATCGTGCGAACAGTTACCATATCCATCTGAACCACCTCGACCTACATGCGTGCGGTATAGAGATAAGTCCAAAATACCCCTACTCCAAGCGGCTTATAAATAGATTTCTCCGGAACGCTCGTCTTCTACCCTCAGACTCCAATCTTTGACATTCTCTCTTTCCGACGGTGACTCCAACGAACAACTGCACGACCTCGACCAACAAGAACTTTTCTCCAGCGTCAACCTCGAGTCTCTGGCTCGTGCCCCCATCTACCTTAAGATAATGGCAATCAACTTCGACGTCCCTGCGGTTCGTTCCACTTCCGTTACCTTTTACCTCGATTCCTCTGGTCTTTGCGAGTTCATACAGTTGGTAATTTTTTCTTTTCTTTTGTTCTTCGGATCCTCTAAACTTAGGAACTGTGCAACAAATTAGTTATTCCAACCGATCAGCCACATGTCCAATGCCTAGGACCAATGGGCAACCTAGATCCAACAGATCTGATTAATGCAGAGGTTAATAGAATCCCCTTTAGAGCCCAAAATTTCTCTCTGAATTTATGGAAAGATACATTCCGATCTTGGCCCAAAACCACCAAAGGGTGGAAAGATTGGTACTTGAGGGTCAATAGGTCGATGCAAGTACACTGGGTAGAACGGAAGCTAGACCAATGCATTAGGCTATCTATTACCGATATGCAAAAGAATGAGTCAATGATGATTGCAGCTGCTTATTTCTGGTCAGACACAACAAACACTTTTATGTTTGGACATGGCCCAGCTACTCCCACAGTTGCCAATGTCTACATGCTCACTGGCTTGGATATTTCAACTACCGATGAAGGTTCCATCTATGGCAGAAAATCTGAATATAGGGTGAATACCCGCAACATCGGCGGTTGGACGGGATACATTCAAGAATGCAAGAAGACCGGGACAGTTAACCAGAGGGAACATGCCACATTCTTGAATATGTGGTTAGAAAAGGACCAACCAACGCCTTCCTCCCCGCAGCTAAACTCTTGGCCAATGGTGTAAGGTTCCCTCTTGGCCGATACCTTCTGAGCTCCACTTATCATCTTCTTCATCAAGTGTCTCAGAAACTTTTGCTTGGTGAACCCATCGGCAACTTAGGAGGCCCGTGGTGGTTTATCAACATGTGGCTGAATGCCCATATGCACAAACGTTTGCAATGAGACTTCTTTGCCCAACAATTCCCATGAGAAATTGCTGAAGACCACATGCTTGGGGACAAGGAATCGGCAACACGCTCACCCCTCAATTTTGGTGAAGCCATAATTATCCTTCCTGGAACAGAGGCCAATGAAGACCAGATCGGCAGATTCTTCCAAAGCTTCTACAATGGTCTTTCTCATGATCATAGGGCCTAGGTACCTTATATTGACGAAGAAAACAGATTCCCCCTTCTTTTCAACTTTGTCGATGACACTCTAAATCAGGATAATGAACTCATGATGGCCATCATTACTCCCAGGGAAATTCCAGTAAACACATTCGGTAGCGGGAAAAACACCAACATCACGTATGAATTTTACAACCCATCGGCAGTATCCCGTCAATTGGCTTTTGGGCAACTGCCAATCAAACTTTGTTTTGCCAATGTAATCAAACCCAGAGAAACAATCACCTGCGGAACAGATTGGAGCAGGGTAGTGCGTCTCTCCCCCGATGCCGATACTACAGATATCGATATATCCATCTGGACGCTAGTATCTTTCATCACCGAATCATATAAGCAATGGTGCAAGAGTGGAGGGAACAACTGTTTGCAACATCTGCTCACACATATCGGCACATGATCGACCCTGAATACGCCATTCCCGATGACGCAGTAAGTTTCTTTTAACTCCCTTCTGCTTTTTCCTTTCATATATCAGTAACTAACTTTCTCATGACAGGTTAACAAACCAGCACCATCTATGAGCAAAAGTGGAAAACCCTTCGATCTTCAGCCTGTTTCCCCGATATCACCGATCGGCTACAACGCCCCCACCTTAGCTGCTTTGACTCACCAGAAGACCTGTGCCAAGACCATCACCTCCAAGTCCAAATTGGCTACAGCTAGGGCCACTCCATTAGCTGCTGCTACAACCCTAATCAAGGCATTCAAGGTAACAACCCTGTTTATTTCTACTCATGCCGATCACAAACTGTATTAACATTAATCATTAGGGTGTAAGAGCCGCTGCTGGATCGTCATCGGCAATTCCTCCGATATCAAGCACCACTACTTCTGACAAACCTTCAGAGGTATTCCTTTGATTTTACATTTTATCTATTAAATATCATACCTTACACTTTTTTTTGCAGCAACAAATGGGTACATCGGCAAGCGTACCAGATGTCCAAGCTCCACAACCAACAAGTGCCGATGCCCCCTAGCCAACCGTTGCCGAGGCTCAAGCAAAGTGCAAAGCCTTAACAGATGCCAAGGCACAGCCAAAACGACAGAAGTCCATGCCGATCCCCACACCTGCCCCAATGTCTGCAATTCGGCCAGAATCAGTCGATGCAACTGAGCAAGCAGTTAATCCTCCTATACAGGACATACCATCGGTCATCATACCCCAAGAGCCAACCACCAATGAGGCCACTGAGGATATCCCATCGGCAAGCTCAGCCAATCCTCCACACGGCATACTCCAGGCTGCTTCCTCCAGCCAAGTATAGGAAATTGCCTTGAAACAGGTAAGCCGATTGACCTAGCCGATTTATAATATTCATACTTATCCTTAACTGACCTCTCTTTCTTTTCCTTAGGAACAAGACTCCCCAAACAGCCTATTTTCCTTTGCCATTGACGTTTCTGACGATGATGGAGAGGAAACAAGTTCTTCCCTTGCACTGGGAACAATATCGGTAGAAATTAAGTCCAAGTTGGAAGCTCTCCTGAACTTGTTACAGCAGGATACCGCCCAACTAGTAGATGATTTGGACCCCGCAAAGGCAATTTTCAAAATAATCCGTGGCCAGGTCCCTACCGATGTTGAAGAAGTACTCTTCCCAGCAGCCCATTTAGAAAGCCGCCAACTGCAATATCAACGGGCTGCTCAATGCATTGCCGATAGAGCAGCTCAGGCTCAACTCAAAGAAGAGATGCTACAACTGAAACAAATTGCCGATGAGAAGCACAAGGGCATCGGCAACTTGCAGACTTCGGGCGCTGAACTTAAGCAGAAAATCTTAGATTTATCGGCGAAGAAGATGGCTCTATTGGCTGAATTGAAAGAAGTCGAGGCATCCTTAACTCATGCTCAATAAGAAGAAAGCCAACTACCCAATGCCATCAAGGCCCTTCAGCAAGAAAGAGACATCCAGTCTCGCAAAGCCTTGGCCATGAAGAAAAAACTCAAGCCTGTGGAGGGTGCTGCCGATGAAGACATCAAAGAAATGAAGGAAGCCGACCAGATTCATCTGCGTGCGATATTGGCTATCCAATCCCTATTAAACTTGTAAATCTTGTCTATTGCATCGGCACTTTATGAGACATCGACATCCTTGTATAATTCTAGCCGATAGGACTGTTATCGGCACTTATACTTTTATGCATCCATCCAGATACTAGGGTAATATTTCTTTAAATATTTTCCATTTAATGCTCTGGGAAACACGACCCCTTCGAGGTTTTCTAGAATATATGCGTTATTAGGAACAGACTGATTTATCCGATATGGACCTTCCCAATTAGGAGACCACTTTCCAAACTTTGAACTTTTAGTCCCAATCGGTAAAATCAATTTCCAGACCAGATCTCCATCGGTAAACTCCTTTACCTTCACCTTCTTGTCATACCATCTGGCTACTCTTTTCTTATTTTCTTCGATGCTAACTAAAGCCCTTAACTGATGACCCGCCACATCTTCCAACTCATCCTTCATAAGAGTATCATAATCATTGGCTGTCAGCTGATTTTGAGAACGTATTCGCCTGGAGCCAATTTTAATTTCCCAAGGTAATACTACGTCGTGTCCATATAATAACTGATAAGGCGTCACTTTGGTTGCACCATGACATGACATCCGATATGACCACAAGGCTTCATTTAATACTGTATGCCACCTCTTAGGATTTTCTTTAATTTTGCGCTTAATGAGTTTGATGATCCCTTTGTTAGAAGCCTCAGCCTGACCATTAGCTTGAGCATAATATGGAGAAGAATTTAAAACTTTAATTCCCATACCTACAGCAAACTCATTAAATTCTCTGGATGTAAACATAGTACCCTAATCGGTAGTGATAGTTTGAGGAATACCAAATCGGTAAACAATATGCTCTTTCACAAAATCGATCATATTAGCCGATGTCACCTTTTTTAAAGGAATTGCCTCAACCCATTTTGTGAAATAATCGGTAGCAACCAGAATAAATTTATGTCCTTTGCTCGATGGCGGATAAATCTGACCGATGAGATCGATAGCCCATCCCCGGAACGGCCAAGGTTTAATTATAGGGTTCATAGCTGATGCAGGCGCTCTTTGAACATTACCAAACTTTTGACACCCCTGACATCCTTTAAAATACTTAAAACAATCTTCAAGAATAGTCGGCCAATACTATCCATTCCTTCTGATCATCCACTTCATCTTGAAAGCCGATTGATGCGCTCCACACACTCCTTCATGAATTTCACCCATCAAGTTTTTCGATTCATCAAAGCTAACACATCTGAGTAAAACTCCATCTATAGTTCGATAATATAATTCATCATCGAGGAGCACATACTTGGTAGCTTGGAACCTTATACGTCTTTCAACCTTTTTATATGGATCCTTTAAATAATCGACACTCTCCTTTCTCCAGTCATCGGTATCGACCACCGATGTTAGCACTTCCTGAATAGGCTGATACCCTGAAGCGTGCTGAGCTAGTCGATTAGCCTCTTCATTATGCAGTCGAGAAATATGTTCAAGACGAAAATCTCTAAACCCTTTCAACAATTGCAAACATATTTCATAATACAAAATTAAAACTTCACTTCGGCATTCATAAATCCTAGTCAATTGATTTATAACTAGCATAGAATCACCAAAGATTTCAACAGCATCAGCACGTATCTCCTTCAGCAATTCTAACCCTTTCATCAAGGCTTGGTATTCAGCCTGATTATTTGTTGACGTAGCAACAATCGGCAATGAAAACTCATACTTCCTTCCTTGAGGTGAAATCAACACAATGCCGATACCTGCTCCTTCACCACATGTGGACCCATCGAAGAAAAGTGTCCAAGGAGCAACCTCCAGAGAGTCCACTGTATTACAATGCTGAGTGACAAAATCAGCCATAACCTACCGCTTAACTGCCTTTATCGATTCGTAACGTAGTTCAAATTCTAATAATGCTAAAATCCACTTGCCGATTCTACCACTTAATATCGGCATCGACAGCATATACTTGACTACGTCGTCTTTGCATATGACCGTACATTCGGCAGATAACAAATAATATCTTAATTTGACACAAGAAAAGTATAAACACAGACATAATTCTTTGATGGCCAAATACCTTGTCTCAGCATCCACTAATCTTCTACTCAAATAATAAATAACACGTTCTTTCCCTTCAAATTCTTGAATAAGGGCTGAACCGATAACGGTATCATCAGTTGACAAATACAACCTGAAAGGCTTCCCGTGTTGAGGTGAAACTAGCACTGGAGGATTTGTTAAATATTTCTTAATTTCATCTAGGGCTAACTGCTGCTCAGCTCCCCATACAAATTCCTGATCGGCCTTTAATTTAAGTAATGGACTGAAAGCCTTGATCCTTCCCGACAGATTAGATATGAATCTTCTAATGAAATTAATCTTACCGATCAAAGATTGCAATTCAGTTTTATTGGCAGGAGCAACCACCTTGTTAATTGCATCAATAGACTTCCTACTGATTTTGATGCCCCGCTGATGCACCATAAAACCCAAAAATTGACCTGCTGATACACCAAATGCATATTTATTAGGATTCATCTTCAATCCATGCTTTCTTGTGCACTCCAGTATCTTTCGTAAATTGGCTAGATGTTTTGTGATATCTCTAGACTTAATCACTACATCATCAATGTAGATCTCCACTAATGTGCCGATGTATTCATGAAAAATAAAGTTCATAGCTCTTTGATAAGTAGCGCCGGCATTTTTCAAACCAAACGTCATGACTACCCACTCAAACAACCCTACTTGACCTGGACATCTAAAAGCAGTCTTGGGAATATCTTCTTCAGCCATGAATATTTGATTGTAACCTGTATTACCATCCATGAAGCTGATAATTTGATGTCCGACTGCAGCATCAATCAACAAATCAGCAATCAGCATTGGATAGCCATCCATCGGTGTGGCTTTGTTAAGATTCCTGAAATCAATACAAATATGAAGTTTTCCATTTTTCTTATAAACAGGAACCACATTAGAGATCCATTCTGCATATCGACACTGCCGAATAAACTTTGCCTCAATTAATTTAGTTTTTTCGGCCTTAATGTCAGGAAGTATATTAGGGTTGCATCGGCGCGCTGGCTGCTGATGTGGCCGAAATCCAGATTTGATAGGTAACCGATGTTCAACTATCGATCGGTCTAATCCAGGCATCTCAGTATAATCCCAAGCAAAACAATCTTTATACTCTTTTAACAAATCAGTTATTTGCTGCTTACACTTGGAATCTAACTTAGCACTAATAAAAGTAGGTCTTGGCCTATCGCCATCACAAATATCTACTTCTACTAAATCATCTGCCGATGTGAACCCTTGACCTAATTTTCCATCATCGGTAAACCTATTCATTAAAACTCTTCTTCAGAACCGACTGCTTGGATCGGTGGAATTTCATAATCAGCCACTCTAAGGAATTCTTTTTCCCAAACTTCTCCTGATATGCATTTAGTTCGCTCATAAGTATCTGATTCTGCCGATGTGATGATATAAGAAGAATCACCAGGAATAACCTCAATCTTATCCCCAATCCACTGTACGAGGCATTAATGCATTGTAGAAGGAACACAACAATTAGCATGAATCCAATCCCTCCCTAGAAGCAGATTATATGCACCCTTGCTATTAATAACAAAGAACGTCGTCGGCAAGGTTTTGCTGCCGATGGTCAATTCAACGCATACTGCCCCTTTAGCCGGTGACACATTGCCTTCAAAATCCTTCAGCATCATATCGGTTTTGGTCAAGTCTTGATCTCCCTTACCAAGTTTCCGATACATCACATAAGGCATAATATTAATCGCAGCCCCTCCGTCGATAAGTATCTTAGATACAGGCTGCCCATCAACTCTGCCTTTCACAAACAAAGCCTTAAGATGCTGTCTCTCATCATCAGCAAGTTTCTCAAAAACAGCCATCATTGGATCTAGTGTCAACTGAGCTACTTGATCAGAGAGAACAACTTCTTCCTCATTATCAGATAGTGCCAAAAACTCCATTGGCAACATGAATACCATATTAATATCCACCGATGGACCCTTATTTTTGTGTTTTACTTGCCACTGCTGATGACCGGACCTCTCATTGGAGGAATTTTCCTCTTGGTATAAATCCTCCTAATGCTCACGTTGCACCCTTCTTTTCTGTGTCTTTGTCAGACCCTCCGGGCACCATCGAGGAAACTTGGTCTTCCAAACTGGCTGATAACAGGTCCTAGTAGATTCTACATGGCGTATATTAGGGTCCCTGTACAATATTTCTTCATCGGGAACTCTTGTGTTTGCCATCTCCTCAAGCTCCTCTTGATTCCTTGGAAAATATCCAGCGCGTTTACCAAGCCTTTCATGTACACTAAGTCTGCCCCCAGCCGATCATGCACTGATGCTCTGCCTCTGATCGGCTCATTGATAAATAAACCCTGATTGCTAGGTTGAAACCTCCTTTCTGACCGATTGACCCCATAATAACCATTGCACTCAGGGCAATTTTCAACAGTTGGCAATTTAATACCTTCTTCCCAACAATGGATGAAAAACGGGCACCTCCAATGATTTTTATGCCGATACCATTCTTCCCGACGTCTCTCTTCTTGCTGTTGTCGATATCGGTCCTTACGCTGATGCCAATCCTCCTGCTGCCTTCGATGGGTAATCACAATGCCAGGTCGAGGAGGGTTTTTGGAATTACTGCTTTCTCCCAGCAAACCCTTACTTTTTGCATCATCAGTAGTTATCCGATGTTGGGGATCCACTGATGCATTTTTCTCAGCAGCTTCTGATGTCAATACCTTGGTCTTCCCTTTGGCCTCCAACATATTTGCTGGAAAAGGGTATTGATCAATTTTCATCGGCTTCTGGGCCTTGGAAGTACCAAACTTAATTCTCCCAGATTCAATAGCCGATTGTAACTGTTGCCTGAACACCTTGCACTCATTTGTACTGTGTGAAGTTGCATTGTGCCATTTGCAGTACAAGATCTTCTTCAACTCTTCTGCCGATGGGATCACATGATTAGGTGACAGCTTAATTTGGCCATCTTGAAGCAGAAGATCGAATATCTTGTCGGCCTTGGTGATATCAAAGGTAAACTTTTCTGGTTCTTTCTGACCAAAGGGACAAGATATCGGCTTTTTATTCTTAACCCACTCAGCTAAGCCGATAATTGGTTCTTCATTAGAATCAGAATCTCCTACTTCTTCAACAAATGATACTTTTTTACTCCAATTCTTTTTAGGCTAAAAAACCCTAGTATCTTGATCAGAGATCCTTTGCACAAGATGACTGAGGCTTTCAAACTCCTGAGAAGCATATCTGTCTTTAAGATGTGGCAATAACCCTTGGAAAGCTAGATCGGCAAGCTACCGATCATCCAGCACCAGACTATAGCACTTATTTTTTACGTCTCATAGCCTTTGCACAAAGCTTTCTACTGATTCATCATTACGCTGTTTCAATTTTACTAAATTGGTAAGCTTCTTTTCATGGATTCCAGCAAAGAAATACTTATGAAATTGTTTTTCTAGATCAACCCAAGTAATAATAGAATTTGGTGGTAATGAAATGAACTATGTAAATGCCGATCTAGACAAAGATGATGAAAATAATCGAACTCTTAATTCATCTCTATTAGCTGCCTCTCCACATTGAATAATGAAGCGATTGACGTGTTCCATTGTTGATGTATCATCTTGCCCAGAGAATTTAGTGAAATCTGGTACCTTGTACCGATTTGGGAGAGGAATTAAATCATATGCAGGAGGGTATGGAGTCCGATAAGAATAAGTATTGACCTTGGGCTTTATCCCAAACTGATCCTTCATAATTTTTGCTATCTTATCGGCCCAAAAAGCATCAGCCTCCTGCTGACGAATTGACTAAATTTCTACAGGAGGTACCTGCTGATATCCCTCCACATATCTTTGTGGCCCACGATCTCCAGCAATCGGCATATTTGCCGTTACTTGTGGTCCATTAACCTGTTGGAAAGGATTCATCGGCTGAGCTGCCGATGCTTGATTCTAGAAACCAGCTTGCATATGACCTTGTTGAATCCCTGCAACCTGCTGATTTTGCTAAACTGTATGTTGAACAGGAAACTGTCCTGACCAACCATTTTTAGAACTCATCGGTACAAAACTTACCGATGGCTGGTTATTTGCTGACATTGTTGGATAATTATAGCCAGCTTGAGGCATGAACTGAACCCCAGTTTGACTCATAGCAGGGGCTTTCTGCTGCATCGGCAGTAAGCTTGCCGATGGACTTGAATTAGGTGTTTGAACCAAAGGCATCTGGAAACCTCCTAGAGTTGGTTGCACAGTAGTTGCTGTGGCATATTGAGGCACTTGAGCCATCGGTGAAACAGCCGATGGTATAGGAGCTTTTCCTACTGCATCAAACACTTGAGGTAACTTAGGATTGAAAGCAGATGACTCCGGAGGCATACCATATCCCCACCAATTAGCAGGAATCTGGCTATTCTGAGACATAGGGCCTAACATAGCTGATGCTGATAGATCTATATTAAGCTAAACTCGTCCTCCTGGTAGTACCAGATCTGATCGTATCGGTGTAGATTGAATGTTAGGTAAGCCTGCCGATACTAGAGGAGAAGTAACTTCTGTACCCACAATGGCCGAGGGAGCCGATGGAGTTTTGACAGATGCCAGCTCTGGTTGGTGATAGGCAGGCCCAACGTAATGCGGTGACGCTTGTCCTTCTTTGAGAGTTCGAACCACAGCATTATGAACAGTATTGGACAGCACATTGGAATGATTAATCAAAGCATGATTTACTGCAGAATTAACCATCTCTTGAAGTTTACCAGGATTGGAGTCAAAGGTAACCTGCCGAGGCAACGGCAAATCTTGCTTCTGGATGACTTGTCCACTCTTGTTCAGGCTAAACAATTTTAGACAAAGCTGCCTGTATTCTTCTACAGCCTTTTCCATAGCCTGCCTTTGCTCTTCCTTCAGATCTTCTTCTGATACCGCGATAATGTTCCCTAAATCGATCTAGGAATTGAACAAATTGATCAGATTGATTGGTCCCACCGGGCATGCCAAAAGATGTGTTGATGCAAGAGTGGATCTGCAAACACAAAGGGCTAATACCTGAATCAATATCCAAAGCGTGCCAGTCGATTTGACCTGTTAATCGACAAGGATGAAGATACGAGCACTTTGGTCCTGACAACAGCGATACGCCTGGAAGTCACGGCCAAGAGGTACTCACGTGGAACTCGAGAATCGTCGAAGGTCGTACTAAAGCTATGCAACTCGCCGAATCAATGAGAACTCATAAAAAAGAAAAATATGCAAATTGACGAAGTCGCCGAAAAGTAAGTAGATGCAAATAGGAGTAAAAATTGGTTTTGATATTGATTCCTTTTTTTTATTACATTGCCCCTCACTCTATATTTATACCCTGATCTAAAGAGACATAACCAAACACAACTAGGACACCAAGTCCATATCTAAGGAAACACGTGACTCTTACATGAATCATACTCTAACAAATATAGAAAAGGAAATCAACTCCTATCTATTTCCCTGTCCGCCTCAATTACGATGGAAATCTCACCGACCTCCTTTCCATCGGCATACTTCCTGTTTCATCGGCAGTAGTCTTCAAGCCTTCCTTCATCGGCATCGATAATAACATCTCCAGCCTTATCGGCAACGCCCGAGTCTAAATCAACCTTTCCATCGATCACCACCATTCATCGGCAACCATCTTTACAAGCTGATTTTCATCGGCTGTCAGCGTATACAGTAACTTTCCTCCTACCGATTAGCCCACTCTAATCATTTTGACACGTGCAAAAAACGGTGTCAACACATGGATTCCAGCAAAGAAATACTTATGAAATTGTTTTTCTAGATCAACCCAAGTAATAATAGAATTTGGTGGTAATGAAATGAACCATGTAAATGCCGATCCAGACAAAGATGATGAAAATAATCAAACTCTCAATTCATCTCTGCTAGCTGCCTCTCCACATTGAATAATGAAGCGATTGACGTGTTCCATTATTGATGTATCATCTTGCCCAGAGAATTTAGTGAAATCTGGTACCTTGTACCGATTTGGGAGAGAAATTAAATCATATGCAGGACCGATTTGGGAGAGAAATTAAATCATATGCAGGAGGGTATGGAGTCCGATAAGAATAAGTATTGACCTTGGGCTTTATCCCAAACTGATCCTTCATAATTTCTGCTATCTTATCGGCCCAAAAAGCATCAGCCTCCTGCTGACGAACTGGCTAAATTTCTACAGGAGGTGCCTACTGATATCCCTCCACATATCTTTGTGGCCCACGATCTCCAGCAATCGGCATATTTGCCGTTACTTATGGTCCATTAACCTATTGGAAAGGATTCATCGGCTGAGCTGCCGATGCTTGATTCTAGAAACCAGCTTGCATATGACCTTGTTGAATCCCTGTAACCTGCTGATTTTGCTGAACTATATGTTGAACAGGTAACTATCCTGACCAACCATTATTAGAACTCATCGGTATAAAACTTACCGATGGCTGGTAATTTGCTGACATTGTTGGATAATTATAACCAGCTTGAGGCATGAACTGAACCCCAGTTTGACTCATAGCACGGGCTTTCTGCTACATCGGCAGTAAGCTTGCCGATGGACTTGAATTGGGTATTTGAACCAAAGGCATCTGGAAACCTCCTAGAGTTGGTTGCACAGTAGTTGCTGTGGCATATTGAGGCACTTAAGCCATCGGCGAAACAGCCGATGGTATAGGAGCTTTTCCTACTGCATCAAACACTTGAGGTAACCCAGGATTGAAAGCAGATGACTCCGGAGGCATACCATATCCCCACCAATTAGCAGGAATGTGGCTATTCTGAGACACAGGGCCTGACATAGCTGATGCCAATAGATCTGTATTAAGCTAAACTTGTCCTCCTGGTAGTACCGGATCTGATCGTATCGGTGTAGATTGAATGTTAGGTAAGCCTGCCGATACTGGAGGTGAAGTAACTTCTGTACCCACAATGGCCGAGGGAGCCGATGGAGTATTGACAGATGCCGGCTCTGGTTTGTGATAGGCAGGCCCAACATAATGCGGTGACGCTTGTCCTTCTTTGAGAGTTCGAACCACAGCATTATGAACAGTATTGGATAGCACATTGGAATGATTAATCAAAGCATGATTTACTACAGAATTAACCATCTCTTGAAGTTTACCAGGATTGGAGTCAAAGGTAACCTGCCGAGGCAACGGCAAATCTTGCTTCTAGATGACTTGTCCACTCTTGTTTAGGCTAAACGATTTTAGACAAAGCTGCATGTATTCTTCTACAGCCTTTTCCATAGCCTGCCTCTGCTCTTCCTTAAGATCTTCTTCTGATACCGCGATAATGTTCCCTGAATCGATCTTGGGATTGAACATATTGATCGGATTGATTTGTCCCACCGAGCGTGCCAAAAGATGTGTTGATGCAAAAGTGGATCTGCAAACACAAAGGGCTAATACCCGAATCGATATCCAAAGCGTGCCAGTCGATTTGACCTGTTAATCGACAAGGATGAAGATACGAGCACTTTGGTCCTGACAACAGCGATATGCCCGGAAGTCATGGCCAAGAGGTACTCATGCGGAACTCGAGAATCGCCGAAGGTCGCACTGAAGTGATGCAACTCGCCGAATCAATGAGAACTCGTAAAAAGGAAAAAATATGCAAATTGACGAAGTCGCCGAAAAGTAAGTAAATGCAAATAGGAGTAAAAATTGGTTTTGATATTGATTGATATATATTACATTGCCCCTCAATCTATATTTATACCCTAATCTAAAGAGACAACCAAATACGGCTAGGACACCAAGTCCATATCTAAGGAAACACGTGTCTCTTACATGAATCATACTCTAACAAATATAGAAAAGAAAATCAACTCCTATCTATTTCCCTGTCCGCCTCAATTACGATGGAATTCTCACCGACCTCCTTTCCATCAGCATACTTCCTGTTTCATCAGCTATAGTTTTCAAGTCTTCCTTCATCGACATCGACAATAACATCTCCAACCTTATCGGCAACGCCCGAGTCTAAATCAACCTCTCCATCGATCACCACCATTCATCGGCAACCATCTTTACAAGTTGATTTTCATCGGCTGTCAGCGTATACAGTAACTTTCCTCCTGCCAATTAGCCCACTCTGATCATTTTGACACATGCAAAAAATGGTGTCAACAGTCTCCCTTGCTTGAATTGAGGCACTTTTGAATCATTTGCCTTCTTGTCACTTACTTGAGCCTTACCACTCAAGCAGCCCTTGCCAATGATCTCATTGAGTCTAGCAATTTCTTTTCGCATTGCCTCCATGTTTGCAAGGTTAGTGGAATAAGCATTCAAATCAATATTATAATATTTTGCACAACCTTCACTAGTGGAGGTAGTAGAGGCATCCTTTGCCTTAGAGGGATGTGAGTTGCTATTCCAAAGAGTGTTATATTACAGCTCAAGTTCTTTGTGCTTTTCATCTAAGTCACAATACTTTTTCTTGAGAGCAATATTTTCTTTCTTTGTGATAGCATGGTCCCCTTGTTCTTTGGCCAAGGCCTTGCACAAGGATTCCACCTCACTTCTCTCTAATGCAAGAGCTTCATTGCTAGCAATGTAGAGATCCTTTTGTTGGATAAGAGTTTCTTCTCTAGATTCTAGCAAGGCTTGGACACTCTCTAAGTCCTCCATTAGTTTAGTGATGAATAGTTTGGTCTTTCCATCTAGGTTCTTAGTTAATTTATCAATTTCTTCATCACTAGATTCATCATCACTAGAGCTATCACTAATATCACTACTAGAGATATCACTAGGAGGTGGAGGTGGAGCTTTGGCCTTGGATTTAGATTTTACCTTCTCACCCTTTGCCATAGGACAAATGTGAAGGGAGTAGTAGTCATCATCGGACATGTTGGTGAAGAGTCTTGGTGAAGAAGATGGCTCATGGATAGCAATGGTTGCAACTTTCTCATCTTCTTCACTTGAGCTTTCAATAGATGAATCCCATTCATGCCCAATGTTAGCTTCTCCCATGTTTTTCTTGCTCTTTCTCTGGTTGGCCTTGACCTCCTTCTTCTCTTTCTTATACTTGTTCTCCTTGATCTCATGTGGGCACTTGGCAATGAAGTGATCGGTGCTTCTACAATTGTAGCATGTCCTCTTCTTCTTGTTTGGAAACTTCCTCTTTACTACCTTGTACCCTTGCTTTTTCAACCCTTTGTGAAACCTCCTCATAAAGAGAGCAACATCATCCACTTTCTCATATTTTTCATCATCATGTTCACTCTCACTAGAGGATGAGGTGGTCTCTATTCTTTCTTGAACTTGCTTGATTGCTTTGGGCTTGCTAATTGAAGCTTGCTTGTTGGTCTTGGATTTGCTAGTAGAGCCTTGCTTGCTTGATTTGTTGGCCTTGAGAGCTACATCCTTATTGATCTTGATGCCTTCCAACTTTGCTTGCAATTCTCCAAGCTTCTTCCTCTCATTTGCTTCTTCTCTTTGCATGTCAAAGGTCAAGATCCTCCCAAGTACATCATTTGGTGTGAAATACTCAAACTTCTTCTTGTCTCTAATTAGAGTGACTATGGTCTCATTTCTAGGTGAATAAGCTTCCAACATAATCTTGACAACTTTATGATCATCTAGCTCATCATAACCATAGCCTCTAATCTTGTCCACCATGGTCATCAACCTATCAAACATCTCTTGTGGCCCTTCCCCATCCAAGATAACAAATCGGTTGAGCTTAGACATCAACAACTCAATTCTTGCATTTCTCACTTTGTCAACTCCTTCATGTGCAATATGCAAAGTATCTCAAATTTGCTTGGCAACATCCACCCCAATCACTCTATTGTACTCATCACCATCCAAGGCACTAAGTAGCACACTAGTAGCTTGACCGTTGAGGTGGATGATTCTCATTTCTTCCATGGTTGGATTCTTGGGATCAACTGGTGGCTCAAATCCATTGCAAACAACCTCCCAAATGCCAGGATGAAGACCTATAAGATAGGCTCTCATCAAGTGCTTCCACTTGGCAAAGTTAGCCCATCGAAATGAGGTAACTTGCCCATGGGCACATTGATGAAAGACTTACGATAATGGTTAGTCATGGACATAGAAGAATAGTTAAAGGATACAGTGGTATATTTGTTGTCGTCATTCTTCTTGCCCTTTCCTTTCTTGTCCTTCTTGCTATGCACTTGGTAGGACTCATCATCATCACCATCTTTGGAGCTGCTAGATAGCTCACTTGAAGATGCATTGGAAGCTTTTGCTTCTTGTTCCTTCTTCTTTCTTGCTTCTCTTCTTTTTCTTCTAGCTTCTCTCTTGAGTCTTCTTTCATCTTTTCTTGCTTTCTTCTCTTCAAACCGTTGTTGCTCCTTCTTCTTCTCTCTTACTTCTCTTTTCTCTTTTCTAGCTACCCTTCTTCTTCTTTCTTCTTCATTTTGAGCTTTTTTGGCATCAGTTGCCTCTAGCTACAGGAGCGTGGAGTTGCTCGCTGTAGAGGCGCTAAGCTCACTACTGTCGGTGTCATGTAGCCCAACATCCTCCGGATCGACATTGATGGGCTTCACAACACCAGATCCTCCCCCAGGCTCCATACCTCATGCGGTAAAGCGCACATGAGGTAATCTTGCTCCGATACCACTTGTAGGATCTCTGCTACGCCTAGATGGGGTGAATAGGCCTATAAAAATTCAACTCAAACCAAAATCAAATTCACCCATGGCACTGCCACTCTGTGGGCTCAACACTGCTACACAGTGGCACTATCGCACCTTAACAACAATAAGAACACAAGTGTAGCAACACAAGCACAAGATGACATGAGGATTTATCATGTGGTTTAGCTCACCACCAAGGCTTGCCTCAGTCCATGTTGTTGAGGTATACCACTAAGGCTTTAGAGCTTTGTAACCTTACCTCGTTCTCAACTCAAGAAAGTGAACTCTTAAGATGAGGGGTGATTTTACTCGCTGCAAGAGGTGGTTACAAACCTCCTAGGGCTGCCACACAAGTTGGCAAGCTCCACGATTGATTCTCTAGCCAGCTAGGAGCCAAGCTCCAAGAGTAACAAATACAACTGCTAGCTAAAACATCAACCAAGTGCTCTTTAGAGTTTAGGAATCAATGAAGCTGCTCTCAAATCAAGTTTTGGACCCTTTTTCTCAAGGATTGATAGGGAATCAATGGATTTGCTTGGGGGCTTGAGGTCAATAATGGAGTGAGAGAGAGAGAGCTCCTGCTCTATTTTTGGGTGTGCTGAAGTGAGGAAGAAGAGAGACGGTTACCATTAGGGTGGAAGGGGAAAGGTATATATACCCCTCTAGTCCCCAACGGTCACTTAAATTGTAGACAGCCATTGGAGAGGAAAGGGAAGGTATATATACCCCCAACCCTCAATAGACACCGCACCTAAGGGGTCGGGCGAGATGAAGTCCATGGCCTCAAGGTCGGGTGAGGCAGAGCCCACGGCCTTGAGGTTAGGCGAGACAAAGCCCACGACCAAGGGGTCGGGCGAGACAGAGCCTGCACCCAAGGGTCAGGCAAGCCGGAGCCATGACCAAGGGGTTGGGTGAGTCGGATCCCATGACCAAGGGGTCGGTCGAGTCAGAGACCGTGACCAAGGGGTCAGGAGAGCCAGAGCCCATGACCAAGGGGTCAGGAGAGCCGGATCCTGCGACCTTGGGGTCGAGCGAGCCGGTGCCCGTGACCAAGGGGTCAGGAGAGCCTCTCTTCAAGTGTGGCAGTGCAGCACCACGCAAGACAGCAAGGGTAATAGTGAAGTATTGACTGTCTTGGCTATGAATCTAAGGATGCATATCGTTATTTGAGCACTTGGTAGTACATATTAGCTTAACAATTATGCCCCCCTTTATAGTATGGTTTTTCCTATACTCAAATTCAATATATAAAACAATTTAAACCTCCTTTGAGTTTGAAGCCATCTACATTTATAATTGGGGGCTCCTCCATTTCATGTAGCATCCTCAAGTATAAATTCCCTGCTTGTTATCTCGATAAATCTCATTAGCTCTCTAATTGTGTGGTCATTATCACCAAAACCCATAATTAAGGCTTGATTGCACTTTCAACTGCGTGTTCTAGGTGAATGGCTTCGGCCATGGGGATGATGGCACCAAGAAGGGCGCCAGCACCTAGACATTGGTCATTTATCATAGCCGCAATGCTTAGAGAGGGTGAGGTGGAGCTACACCTCCGGTGGGTACACGGGTATGCCAGCGCATTGGCGGCACTTGGTCCTCATGTTCCAGTAGTTCTTAATCTCATTGGCCGTCCTCCCTAGTAGCCATGGACGCACACCAACCAGCACAGGAATGAAATGAAGCATCAGTCACATCAACAAGCCACCACTTGCCATAAATAAATTATTCAAGGCAAAGAGAGTACAGTGCTTGCATGCACAACCATATGCGCCCACTTGTTGTCGAGCTACGTGTGGAGCTAGGCAATGAGGAGCCCTCGATGGGGGAGAAGGAGCCCTTCTTGAGGTTGGGGTAGAGGTGGTTGGTCCAGCATAGGCGACATCTCTTGCCATAGCGAAGCAGGCCGGTCATCCTCTACACTAGGTCCAGTTCCCCTTGCCGTGGTGCTGAACATGGTCCATGAGCATGGCATCCTTCGCTACCATCCATGGCCCCTTCTTGAGCACCACCAGTCCTGAGCGGTGGTGGCTATCGAATCAAGAGGTGAGTGAACTCACCCGAGCACTAGCCAAGGCTTGTCTCTAGAAAAATGCTAGGGCCAGGCTAAGACCCCCTAGTGGCTTCCTAGAGCCTGGCTAAGAGGCTTGTTCAGCCAACCAAACAGACTCAAGTTGGCTCCAGTAAGCCTAGTCAAGAGATAGCCAGGAAACCAAACACACCTGTAAATGTTCTTCTTTCCCTATATGTATCGATAATGCATTGATTAGAGCATCTCAGTGGTTCTCTACATGTCCCCCAATAACATGATAATAGGATGACCCAATATTACTTTTTGGGTATTGGGAGTGTGGGGGTATGACCCCGGATTCCCATGGTAGACTACATGGGATGTGCCCCTAGGGGTGGTCAGGCCCACAAGATAGAGCCTTGTGGAGCATGGCCCTGCTCGGCACGCCCCATAAGACACCAGATAGATATCCTGAAGATACGGCGTAATCTATTAGGATGTGTTACGATCCCATGATCCTTGTAATCTGTTATTACTTACCAGTTATCTCCTAGATCTAACCGACTTATAACCCTACCCCCAGTTATATAAGGTGGGTAGGAGACCCTCTCAAAACACACGCAATATCATACGATAGCGAATATAAACCAATAGACCATAGGAGTAGGGTATTACGTCTTGTTGACGGCCCAAACCTGTCTAACTCTTGTGTCTCTATTGCCTTCTTGTTCTCGATTACACGCATCTCTGCCGATCAATCTACCTTCGTGGGATACCCCTCGGAGGACTGCCGAGCATCTTTTGTCGATAGTTGGCGCACCAGGTAGGGGTGTGCGTGTTGTTTCCATGACGAACAAGATGGTACATTTTGCATGCTCTTCATCCTCTCCAAAGCTTGGCTAGATCTTCATGGTCGAATCAATCTCCTGGGTCATCAATGCTGACAGAGACAGAGAGGTCATTGAGCCAATGTAGATCGATTCTACGCCAACCACACCAACACCTGCAATAGCAAATCCGATCTTGGTACTACCTCTGAGGTCATCTTCACCAACAACTCACTGCCTGCTACCTCGCTATCCAAGGAAGCAGATCAACAACGATGATCTAATCGCATCCATCGATCAGGTTGGCCAGAAGCTCACCGACTACCTCTCCATCATGGAATCGGCTCTAACCACTCTGGTTCAGCGCCAACCACCCTCCGATTCTGATCTATCGGAGGCTAATTAGGAAACTCTAGGGGTTACGACCGCCATCCATCAAGATGCCCTAAGGGGCAAATTTGCTGACCAAGTGGGAGACATCTATCCTCTCGCTGACCTGATCGCCGACCAACTCTCGTCAACTATCAATATGCTGCAAATCGGTCGATGCCCTAAAGCATCCCTCCACACCATCCTAGAGGAAAGTCTAGACTCTGAGTCCTAGGGCTCTATGGAGACTATCGTCGAAACTACCGCCGTCCAACCTCCTTTCCCACCCTTCTGAGGAGGTGGAATTTTTAATGTTAGCATCGATAGCCCTCTGTGGGATAGGGAAACCGACGAGGACTGCATAGCTCGCATCAATAGAAACGCTAACCGCATGCAGCGCTAAACAAATGAGACTGCCATTGTGTTAGCCAAGGTTGCTCACAACGAAGAATAGCTCGACTCACAAGGGAGGCCACGCCCACTCCACCACAACCTCAACGATGAATTCATCTACGTCGACGGCCACGATGTCTACAAGACCCCAAGCACCAACTTGGTTGTGGCCGCTAATAAGCTCACTCGGCTTGAGCAAATGCCAGAAGTCACCAAGGTTGCCGCAATGCTTAAAGCTATGCACTGCCAGGTCAATGAGATCCGCCAGGATCAGGGACCTTCCTACTCGACAAGCTCGAATTGCTGATTTGCCATGCCAAGATCCAATCGCCACCTCAGCAGAAGCCATTTCGCCGACCAGCATCATGATGATGGACGACCCCTCTAGGAGGGAGCTTGGGAGAACCGTATCGACTACCCTCGCTAACATGACCAAGAAGTCGACCTAGATGTCCGAGTGCACATCAACAATCTCTAGGATGTGCGACGTCATATCAATGGGTGCTACTTCTCTCGCCATGAAGAGGAAGTATGCCAATGTTAAGAATACAAGCAAGAGTTTGGTAATCCGGATGCAGCCCTCTAGTCGCTTAATGCTGGTAATGCCACCGATCACGACGGTGACGATCCCAAAGGGCCCCGAGCATTCATGAGAGTACTCCGAACACTTTAGTGGCCCCATGGTTTCAAAGTCACTAGGGTCGAGCCCTACGAGGGGCGGATGAACCCCACATAGTGGCTACAAGCTTATACCATGGCTGTACGCGCCACCGGGGGAGATACTAGTGTCATGGCAAACTATCTTCCCATCATGGTCATGTCAACCATAATGAACTGGCTCATGAGCCTCGCCCCAGATTCCATTAGATCTTGGGAACAACTGAAGAAGATCTTCACCGACAACTACATGGCTACATGTACTCAGCTAGGCACCAAGCACGATCTAAATCGCATCTATCAGAAACTGTCCGAGCTCCTCCATAGTTACATCAGACGATTTTCTGAGATAAGGAATTCTATTCCCAAGATCATAGAAGTAGAAGTCATCACCGCCTTTGTCAAAGGACTCCATCATCATGACCTCTGCTCCAAATTCAATTGCAAGCTGACAAAGGGGATTGGCGAGATGATCACGGCCGCTGATCAGTACATCGACGCTGAAGAGGCCAAAGTTCGCTTCAACGAGGATGTGGGCACTCATTGCCCAACTCATGGTAGTGACGAGCGCCCTGATGAGTGCTACCATAGTTACCGCTGTTACGACAACTGCAACCACCATCAGGATAGTGGCCGTGATTGGTTGGAAGGGTCTAAAGCTAGGCAGTATCATCGCCGCCGACCAGACAACATCATGGCCACCATTAATGAATGTCATGCCAAGCATAACTACGATGAGTAGTACAATAAAATACTCGAAGGCCTATTCCCTCTCCACAAGAACATCAAGCACAAGATGAAGGACTACCTTGGCTTGGCTAAGGAGTTCGAAACCAAAAAGAAAGACGACGACAACAATGACAGAGCCAGAGGTCACCGACCACCTAGGGACAACAATAATGCCTTCTAGGATCATGACAAAGTGGTCACCACTATCTTTGGGGACCTTGCCACTACCGAGAGCAGAAGAGATCGGAAGCTCACCGCCCGCTGGGTGCTCACCGTCAACACAGAAGATGCTATCGCCAACCCTAGCTATTGCCCCTGGTCTGGGGTCTCCATCACCTTCAGCAGGGTCAACCAGTGGTTGGACATCCCTTACATAGGGTGTTTCCCCCTCGTTCTCAATGCAACCGTCAAGAAAGTACTCTTTAGGAAAGTGCTTGTTGACGGCGGAAGTGCTCTAAACCTCATCTTCGCTAGAGCCCTAGAGGAGCTAGGCCTTGGAACATAAGACCTCACTCCCTCTCACTCCTCCTTCTAGGGTGTTGTCGACATAATATCGTTGGTAGTCCTCCGAGGGGTATCCCACAAAGGTAGATTGATCGATAGAGGAGCGTGAGATCAAGAATAAGAAGGCAACAGAGACACACAAGTTAGACAGGTTCAGGCCGTCAGTATGATGTAATACCCTACTCCTATGGTCTGTTGGTTTGTATTAGCTATCGTATGATATTATGTGAGTTTGGAGGGGGTCCCTACCCGCCTTATATAGTCCGGGGAGTAGGGTTACAAGTCAGTTAGATCTAAGAGATAACCAGAAAGTAACAACTAATTATAGGAATATTGGGACCATACATATCCTAACAGATCTTGTAGTATCTTCAGGATATCTTCTCGGTGTCTTGCGGGAGGCGCCGAGCAGAGTCGTGCCTCGCAAGGCTTCATCTTGTGGGCTGGGCCACCCTAGGGGGTGCAGCCCATATGGTCTACCGTGGGTATCCGGGGTCAAACCCCCCATAGCTAGTCTCCGAGCGCCTTGTACCCATTATGCAACACCGTCTTGAGCTCATCCAAAGTAGGTATGAATAAAGCCGAGCTATCAAACTCATGGTCCAACCACCATGATGAGTTGCCTAGCAGCATGTCCTATCACCAAGCAGTGTGAACCATCGTCGAACAGTGTGAACCATCACCGAGCAGCGTGACCTGTCACCGAGCAGTGTGAACCTTCACCAAACAGTGTGAACCATCGCCGATCAGCGTGACCTGTCGCCGAGAAGCGTGACCCAAGTATGGTTTGCCATAAGGGTGTAAGGAGCTCAAGTTCTGAATCAAAAATTCCTTCGCAGTGGACCCAGTGTGCCCACTTGGAGTCCGACCATGGTAGTAGGAGTCAATCTTCTTCTATAGTCATATAGTATTCGAGAAAAAATCCCACACATTCACCACGAGGTGAAGTGTGCCCACTTAGTCCCCGAGCCTGAAAGTAGGTGACGCAGTCACGTGGTGCTAGGGTCAGAAATAGAAAAATGATCAAAGACCAACCGAGCAGGCAACCAGTCCCCGGGCATGACCCACAAAGAGACAAAGCACATTCACCGCAAGGTGAAGTGTGCCCACTTAGTCCCCGAGCCTGACAGTAGGTGACGTAGTCACGTGGTGCTAGGGTCAGAAATAGAAAATTAGTCAAAAACTAGCCGAGCAGGTAGCTAGTCCCTGAGCTGCCAGCAAAGATATCGGAAAAAATCAAATCATGGAGAAGAAACTAGAGTAATGGTTGTACAATGTCGGATAGTAAGCCTCAATAAATGGTGGAGAAGTCGGTGATTATTCTGCGAGTAGCAACTGATGGTGTTGATAAATGGGCAACGTGGGCTACGATTACACAAAAGCCCACATTATGGCCCACCTTGCTGTAGTGGAGGATTCAGTGAGACTCAAATTGTGGGAACGGTTTCCCAAAAACCCTCGACTGCGAAGAGGTGGGGAAAATGCTTTTATAACAGCACCGCCGCACCCCGCGCTCCCACCTTCACCACTTTGTCTTCCTCCAAAGCTCTCACATTTCTAGATTTGCATCCATAGTAACCTCCGCCGCCAAACCCTAATCGACTCCGAGGGATGGCGCCGAAGAAGGGAAATGCCAAATCAAAGAAGACGAGCCCGAAGAAAGCGGGAAGCGAAGCACGGCGTGACGAAGAGTGGGTGCCATCACGTATGGGAGAAGCGGAGTTGAACAAATTGGTGGAAGCTAGTGTTCTCCTTGACTGCATAACCATCGGATGGCGGCCAACCCTTGGTGAGCCCTTCCTAATGCCTAACAACGATGAAGTTGTAGTCTTTGAAGATTATTTCTAGCGTGGGTTGGGATTTCCTGTTCACCCATTCCTTAGGGATTTGATGGAGCTTTGGGTGGTCATTTTGTGCAATCTCCACCCAAATACCATATTGCACATCTCAATCTTTATCCATTTCTATGAGTCATTTCTAGGGGTTCTGCCGCATTTCAACCTCTTCAGACACCTATTCTGGTTGAAGAAGAAAGGCGGTGGTGGCTCCAAGGTGGTCGGTGGCATCTACTTGCAGCTCTAGGATGGAATGGCAAACGAGTATATCAATGTACCGCTGAACACTTCTCTAAAAGGGTAGAATTCCAAATGGTTCTACATGAAATAGAGCCACCCTGCAATCCACTGCGACGTCCACCATATCCCGGAGAACCAGAGGAGCTGGTCGGATAAACCGAATAGTGCTAAAATGGAACAAGTGATGGAGCTCCTCGACCTGATTAGAGGTGTGGAAATTTGAGGCGAACTAGTGGCAGCAAGCTTCATAGTGCGCCGCGTCCAGCCCTGCAAGGAGAGGGCCCACCCGGGTTTTGACTACAGAGGTGATGACGATGGGACCCCGGAGAGGCTAGAACGACTGACGAAGAAGGATGTCATGGGGTAGGCTGTAGAGCTATTCACTTCTAACATTTTGTTTGTCTAGCCAAAGCAAACGAGGGCCTTCAATTGCTCATATCTACCCCCAAAGGTAATCTTCTCGATTTTTATTCCCAAGACTTTTAATCCTGAAACATCGATGAGCTGTTAACTGATTTACTTATGCAAAGATCCATTCACAGGAGAGAGCGGTGTACTTCTCTAGCATCTCGAGGGTTGATTGGCCGAGGGGGGTAGATGTTCGACGATCATCTCGGTCTGAAGAAGATGCGGCTAGCACCTCATCAGAATCTAGAGGCGCCGACGCTGGCTGGACAGAGACTTCACCCCTAGTGATGGAGAAAGTTTGGGGAAAGAGGGCAGCAGTAGACGAGCTGGCCTAGAAGAAGAGAAAAACAGCGGCTACCGCTCCCTACAAATGGGGCGGCATCTCACTTGGTGGCGACCAGACCACTTGACCGTGAAGGACCGTGGTGCTTGAGTGGTCTGATGATGACAAAGATCCAGTTGCTCCTCCTCCGAGCACCCAAGCACCTCCAAGCAGTACACACATGGAGGAGCAACCAAGGGGAAGCGAAGAAGTCCTCGAGCATCAGGCGATAGAGGTTCCCGCTGGGTAGGCGATGGGAGTCCCCGAGCAGTAGATGGAGCAAAGGCCAACTATGGAGGAGGTGAGACCTTTACCCTAGGATAAAAGGGTTGACCCCGCAGCCGTGCCTGGGGGCTCGGGCAAGCATCGACGATTCAAAAAATTGCACCGACAGACCAAACGGTTAGTATTCTCATGTTGGAGTTACTCTATTGTCTTGTCTTAGCTTTTTTACTGCTTGACTAGATGATCTGATGTAGTGCAAGGCAAACGGAGGACCTAGACCCGTCCGAGCAACCTGGGGCTGATCCCAGAGCGGAGGTAACATTGTTAGCTCCCATGTCGGGGTCCACGGGTGCTCGGTAGCCAGTGGAAGACTTAACCACTACTACGGGAGGACTTGGACATGGCGAGAGGTCGACGCCAGTGGTGAATGAGTCAGCGACAATACCTGAAGTGATGGTGTTTGTTGCTAGGCCATTAGGAGCTGGAGCTAGAATTGCCAGCAAAGCACTATAGTCTGAGTCGACCGAACCGATGGCCCCCTCAGAGCTAAATGCACCCCCAGAGGCATCATGGGGCATGGTCGGACCCTTTGTCCAACCGCAAAGCCCCCCGACAGTTTCTCCCGCTGCTATAGAAGAAGAGGACGAGGTGGAGGAGATTGTTCATGCTGAACCCCAAACCCAATCCGTCTGAATCCTCCACAGGCGCGGTGATGAGGTGGTAGTTGTGGAGGAAGAGGACACCCCCAAGGAGATAAGGAGGTTGAAATCCACCCTCACCGGAGTAGTTAAACAAATCAAGGTTAGCACTGAATCCGGAGCATTCGTTTTTGACGTTGGAAATCGAATACCATTATTATCCTTGTGAATTTCAGGGAATAAATTGGATTGTTGAGCAGCGACATCAGTTGATAAAGAGGATGGAGCCCCTCGCTGAGGAGAACCAAAAACTCAAAGAGGCGATAAACCTCTTGGAGAGACACACTTAGAGGGCCCGGCGCGAGCGAGACCTCGCTGAATCCAATGCGCGGGACCTAGAGCACCAGAAGGGAGTCTTGTCTAAATAGCTAGTGATTGCAAAAGAACAACTGCAGAGCAAGTCCGAGCAGCTGGCCACTTCCTCTACACAACTGAAAGATGCTTCTGAGCATTTGGAACAGCTGTAGAAAATCTCCGAGCAGAAGAAAGGTATGTGTGATTGACGAAAGTGCTCTGCATGGTTGGATATGCTTACTTTTGGTGCTCACTATTGTACTTGTAGAACAAGATGTAGAGCTTGGCCAGCTATGCTAAGCCCTTGAGCAACTCTGAGAGGAGAAGGCAAAGGAGATAGGGCAAGCAAGCAAGCTAGCCGAGGAGCTGAACGGTGAGTATTCCCCATTTGGGGTTACTGCTGAAGTATCTTCCTCGCTTGATGGAACTTTGTAATGCTTGCAGACTACCATCAGAGGGTCAAGGCACAATTCGATGTGCTAGAGCAGGACGCCTGGACCCAAAGGGACAAGTTTGACACCGTGGTTGTTGAAATCAGACCAGTGCTTGACTGCGTTGAACCAAAAGTGGCTCCTCAGCCCGACGGCAGGCCGCCATGCCTGAACATCGTCATCGAAAGGTGCAAGATGGCTTGGGAGAGCTTCAAGGGCTTCAATCATGATGCTGTTATTACCGCCGCTACCCACGCCCTTGTCATGGTTTGGTCCCACTATCCCACCACTGACCTTTAGGCGATAGGGGGTGGGTTCACCGAAGGACTAAGTGAAGCGAAGACCCAGCAGCTCGAGGATGAGGTGGAGGAAGCAGCGAAGAAGTTGGCAAGCGATATAGACCTATTCGGTGAAATGGACAGTGATGGTGGTGCACAATGATCCGCTTGGTGAATATCATCTGTAATTTCTAGATAGTGTAGTTAGAAGGCGCGAAGGCATAAAAACACTTATCTATACGATAAATATTATCAGGTGCATGTGTATGCGGTTAGATTGTATTTCGGCGAAAAAATCTTCATAGCTTTAACCATGTAATGTAAGTAGAGTCCGAGTAGTTGGCTCGCTATTGACCCATATGGCCTCGGCTTGCCCGTAGTCCATGGCGTCGAGCGTGGAGCCCATGCACACATGAGAGGAACAGGCATGACCAAGGAACCATAGCCGACCACTCATAACGTAGGGCACGGAGCCTGTAGCACATATAGGGAGAGATCAGAAACTAGGTCTTCTCCATAGAGAAAAGAACGGGACATGTGCTGCATGGTGGTTATCAAGATAACTTAGAGATACAGGTAATATAAACGGCATCCGAGCAATGTATTCTATGCTGAACTCTTGGCCTTGGCTAACCCATAGTCTATAACATCGAGCGCGGAGCCCGTAGACATGTAGGACAAATAGGCTTGACCAAGGAACCACAGCCAACCACTCATATCGTAGAGCGCAGAGCCCATAGCACATGTAGGGAAAGATCAGAAACTAGGTCTTCTCCGAAGAGAACAGAAAAGAAAATATGTTGTTTGCCGATCAGCGAAATATCTTGGAGGTTTGGAGAAAAGTGTTCGGCGATTTGGAGAAAAAACATGGCGAAATTCATTGGCAATTTAGAGGAGATGTGTTCAGCGTTTTTGGAGAAATTGTGTTCGATGATTTTGGAGAAAACATGTTCGGCATTTTTTTGGCAAAAAATGTGTCGGCGACTTGGAGAAATCTTTCGGCGATTTTGGAGAAAACGGTTCGGCGATAACGTTGGAGATTTGGAGGAACGTAGTCGGCGCAGCTATGTCGATTACGTATTGGAGTTTGTTATGAAGTAGCATAGAGCTCGGCGATCGTGAGTGGATGTTAAACCACAATAGAGAAAAAATGGAGACAAGTTATGGAGACCAAAACTTTATTCAATATAAAAGTGGAGAGTACATATCTGGAGCGTTTCAAGGATATAAATGTATAAGGTGTTCGATGTGCCATGAGTTGGGAACATCGACTCCTTCTAAGTCACTTAGGTGATAAGACCTTGGTCGGGTAACCTCTTTGACGACATAAGGCCCTTCCCAATGGGAAGAGAGCTTGTGCATCCCTTCAATTTTTTGTTTTCTGTAGAGAACGAGATCACCGACAGCAAATGAACGACCTTTGATGTTTTGGTTGTAGTACCTCCACAAGCCTTCTAGATATTTAGCTATGCGGACGCAGGTGATTAGGCTTTGTTCCTCGGCCCTGTCGACGTCCTCTGACCGAACAGCTACGGCCTACTCTTCATCATAGTTTTCCACCCTAGGTGCTCGGAAGGCAATGTCCGCTGGTAGTATGGCTTCTGAGCCATAGACCAAGAAGTATGGAGTCACACCGGTGCTGTGACTAGCTTGAGTACATAGTCCCTAGACTACAGCTGGAAGCTCCTTAAGCCATCTGCCTGGGTGCTTTTCTTCTTTCTGATATAGTCGCTTTTTAAGGGCATCAAGGATCATGCCATTCGCTCGTTCGACCTAGCCATTGGCTCTTTGATGGGCAATGGAGACATATTTGATGGAGATGCAATGGTCTTCGTAGAAGTCCCAAAAGTGATGGCCAGTAAATGTAGTTTTGAGGTTGGTGATGATGTTGTTTGGGAGACCAAATCTGTGGATGATATCTTCGAAGAGCTCGACTGCTTTCTTTGCAGTAGCTGAGATGAGCAGTTTATATTCAATCCACTTGGAGAACTTGTCGATGGTGACATATACGTACTGGAAACCACCTGGTGCTGGTTTTAAAGGCCCAATCAAGTCCAGTCCCTAGCATGTGAAGGGCCAGGAAGCTAGGATGGTTTGCAGCTCTTGCGCCGGCACGTGTATTTGCTTAGCGAAGAATTGGCATCCTTCACAACATCGGACGAGGTCTTCTGCATCAGTGATGGCTATGGGCCAATAAAAACTAGCTCAGAAAGCCTTGCCGACTAGTGTTCTTGAGGCCACGTGGTTGCCACAGGAACCAGAGTGAATTTCGAGAAGTAGCTTTACTCCCTCCTCTTGGGTGATGCATTTCTGTAGTATCCCTTCCTTAGCACTTTTCCTCATCAAGTTGCCATCCATCAGCACGTAATGCTTGCTCCAACGAATTAGGCATTCGGTTTTAGTCTTGTTGGTGGGTACCTCAGCGCTAGTGAGATACTTGATGAATTGCTCCCTCCAATCTGCGGCCGGTGAAGGTACTGTAAGCACCAGTTGCTCAATGGGGGGGAACTTCCTTATCTTCTTTGATGGATGGCACTAGGAGATCCTAAATGAAGACCCCTAGCAGGATCACAGCGCGAGAAGAGCCCAACTTGGATAAGAGATCGGTGAGCTGATTTTGGTCGCGTACCACATGGTGGTACTCGATGCCATAGAATTTTCCTTCAAGCTTCCTAATTTCGGCGCAATATGCGTCCATCTTCTCGTTGTAGCAAGACCAGTCTTTGTTAAGCTAGTTAATGACCAGCGCAGAATCCCCATACACCATGAGGCATTTGACACCAAGCTCGATGGCTATACGGAGTCCATGGAGACATGCTTCATATTTGGCGGCGTTGTTGGAGGCCAGAAAGTGTATCCGGAGAACATATCGGAGCTTATCCTTAGTCAGCGTAATGAATAGAATGCCCGCTCTAGCACCATTGATGTTAAGGGCATCATCGAAGTACATCACCTAATGCTCGGGGCAAGTGGCAGTGATAGGCTCTTGGATCTCTGTCCAATCAGCGATGAAATCAGCGAGCGCCTGTGACTTGATGGTAGGCCTGCTTCTAAATTCGATGGAGTAAGTACCGAGCTCAACAACCCACTTGATGATGCGGCCGTTGGCCTCCTTGTTGCGGAGAATGTCCCTAAGAGGGAACTCAGTGACCACGGTGATCTTGTAGTAGTCGAAGTAGTGTCGGAGCTTGCGCGACGTAATTAGGATTGCATATAACAGCTTTTGTACCTAAGGATAATGAGTTTTTGGCTCATTAAGTACCTCGCTTATGAAGTACACCGGATGTTGCACCTTGTAGCCATGCTCGGCTTCCTCGCGTTCGACAACAATAGCTATGCTAATGATGCGGGAAGTGGCGGCGATGTAGATCAATAGAGTTTCATCTAGTCGTGGCGCTGTCATGATCGAAGGCTTTGTTAAGAACAACTTGAGTTGCTCGAAAGCTATGTCTGCCTCCTCTGACCAGGAGAAGCGCTCGGAGGCCTTGAGGAGCTTGAAGAAAGGTAGCCCTTTTTCGCTGAGGCGTGATATGAAGCGGCTTAAGGCGGCCATGTAGCCTATAAGCTTTTGTATATCCTTGACACATGTTGGCCGTTTCATGTTGGCAATGGCAGAGACCTTGTCAGGGTTAGGTTCGATGCCTCGAGCATAGATAATTCAGCCCCGTAGTATACCAGATCGAACTCAAAAGATGCACTTTGAAGGGTTCAACTTCCATCAGTACTTGTTCAAGTTGGTGAAAGTTTCCTCAAGGTCGACGATAAGATTGTCGGCGGCCTTGGTCTTAACGACCACATCATTGATGTAGGATTCGACGTTGTGGCCGATCTGTTGGTCAAGGCACGTCTGGATGGCCCTTTGATATATTGCTCCAGCATTCTTGAGTCCGAAGGACATGGTTGTGTAGCAGTAAGCACCGAAGGGTGTGATGAACAATGTCTTGATCTGATATTCTTCCTTCATGGAAATCTGGTGATAGCCGGAGTAATAGTTAAGGAAGGAGAGCAGTTCGTAGCCAGCAATGGAGTCTACAACCTTGTCTATTTGAGGTAGGCCAAAGGGGTCTTTAGGGCAATGTTTGTTAAGATCAGTATAATCAACACACATTCTCCATTCTTTATTCTTTTTTTGAACGATAACAGGGTTTGCTAACCAATCTAGATGATACACTTCTTTTATGAATCCGATAGCTAAGAGTCGTTTTATTTCTACCCTAATAGCCTCCTTGTCTAGCACGAATCGGTGGAGTTTCTGCTTGATCGATTTGGCGGTCAGCAAGACATTCAAGGAGTGCTCGATCTTCTCCCATGGTACCCCAGCATGTCTGCAAATTTCCAAGCAAACACGTCGGCGTTGGCACGTAGGAAGGAGATGAGCACACTTTCTTATTTGGGGTCAAGGTGAGCCCCAATCTTCATGGTCTTGGAGGGATCGTCGAGGCTGAGGCCGACCTCCTTGACTTCCTTTGACTTAGCAGAGGCATGAGGAGGCTCTAGCTCTAGGATCTCCATGTCTTTGGTAGGCACCATCTTGGCTTCAATGACCACGCTAGCCATCTAGATGGAGAGGTTAGTAGCTTCGGCGAGGGCGAGACTCTCTGTCTCGCAAGAGTAGGCGATGGTGAGGTTGGCCCGTAGGGCCAAGACTCTAGTAGGCAAAGGCATCTTCAGCACCAGATATGTGTAGTGCGGCATGGCCACGAACTTGGCTAGAGCTGGCCGACCAAGTATGGCATGGTAGGTGGTGTCGAAGTCGGCGACGTAGAAGTTGACATGTTCGACGTGGTAGTTGCTTGTCGTGCCGAACTAAATTGGTAGGGTGATCTCTCCAAGCGGTTTGGAGGCCCTGGCTAGCACCACACACCAAAAGGTGGAGTCGAAAGGTGTGAGATCTGACAAACCGAGGCCTAGCTCTTTTAGGGCTCTGGCGAAGAGGAGATTTAGAGCGCTCCCACCATCAATGAGCACTTTTCTGAAGAGCACCTTCTATACGGTTGCGTCGAGGACGAGGGGAAAATGCCCTGTGTAGGGAATATCTACCCACTGGTCGGCCCTACTGAAGGTGATGGGGACCTTAGACCATGGGCGATAGATGGGGTTAGTGGTGGCATCTTCTGTAGTGACAGAGAGTACCCACTGCGCGGTGAGCTTCCGCTCTCTTATGCTCTCAGTGGAGGCAAGGCCCCCAAAGATGGTGGCGACCACCTTATCATGGTCCTAAAGGCATTGTCGCTGCCCCTAGGTGGTCGGTGACCTCCAGCTCCATTGTTGGCGTCGTTGTCGAGCCTCTTGTCCTAGAACTCCTTAGTCAAACCAATGCAGTCCTTCATCTTGTGTTTGGCGTTCTTGTGAAGAGGGCACGGGCCATCGAGGATCTTTTGGTACTGTTCATCGTAGTTGCACTTAGCGCGAGGTTGACTACCGGCGATGACTATGTGGTCTAGCCAGCGGCGGTGATTTTGGCCAGGCCTATGTCCTCCTGTCCGATCATGGCTACTGTCGCGATGGTAGCTACGGTCGTTGGGGCGGTGGTCGTTGTGGCATTGGTCGTCGGGGCGGTCGTCGTAGCGGTGAGATGGGTGATGAGTGCCTGCATCCTCATTGAAGTGCACCTTAGCTTCCTTGGCATTGGTCATAGTGATCATCTCACCAATGCAGGTGGGCGGCTTGCGGTTGAATTTGGAGCGAAGCTCGCAATGGTGGAGTCCTCGGATAAAGGTGGTGATGACCTTAGCTTCTGTGATGTTGGGAATAGAGTTCCTCATCTCAAAGAAACATCAGATGTAGCTGCGGAGGAGCTCAGACGGCTTTTGGTTGATGTGGCTGAGATCATGCTTGGTGCCGGGTCGAGTACACGTGGCCATATAGTTGTTGGTAAAGACTTTTTTTAGCTCTTCCCAGGATCTGATGGAGTTCGGAGCAAGGCTGCTAAACCAGCTCATGGCGGGTGGCATGAGCATGATGGGGAGATAATTCACCATGACACTAGTGTCTCCTCCGGTGGCACGGACAGCAGTGGCGTAAGCCTGCAGCCACTGTGTTGGGTTCATTCTTCCTTCGTAGGGCTCGACCCCAGTGATCTTAAAACCATGGGGCCACCAAAGTGTTTGGAGTGCCCTTGTGAAACCTAGAGGCCCCTCAGGGTTGTTGACACAATCGTCTACAGCATTGCGGTCAGGGACAGGCTCGAGGGCTGAGTCTAAGTTGCCATACTCCTACTCGTACTCCTAGCGGTGACGCACTTTGTCTTCATGGCAACCAAAATGACGTTGCTCGATACACCATCGTGCATCCCAGAGGTTGCTAAGGTGCACTCGAGTGTCCTGTTCGACCTCCTGGTCATGTTGGCGATGGTGTTTGGTGCGATGGCCTATGGCTCCCCCCTGGAGAGGTAGCGACCGGTCGGTGAAATGGCTTTGACTAGGGCGGCGATTGGATCTCGACGTAGCTAATTGGTGAATCATGCTCATAGAGCACAAAGGTCTATGATCCTTGCGAATCTCATTGACCTAACAGTGAGCCGCTTTAAGCATGGCGGCGACCTTGGCGAGCTCGGGCGTTTGAGGGAAATGAGTGAGCTCATTGGTGGCTACTACTAGATTGGCGCTTGGAGTCTTTGAGACATCGTGGCCATCAACGTGGAGAAATTCTTCATCGATGTCACAGTGAAGTGGGAGCGGTCTTCCTTGTGAATTGAGCCAATTATTCTAAGCAGCCTCGGCCCTCATAATGGTTGCCTCGTTTTCTCCATGCTGCGCGTGGTTGATGTTCTGGTTCTCCCGAGCAACGCGCTCCTCCTTGGTTTTACCATTCCGAGGAGGGCTGTCGATGCTGACGTTGAAGATTGCACCACCCCGGAAGGGTGGAAGGAGGAGTTGCTCGGAGAAGGTTTTGGTGAGGGTCTCCATAGAGCCCTGGGACTCAGAGCCTGGAGTTTCTTTCGAGATGGTCTAGAGGGGCACCCCGGGGCACCGGCCTAAGTGTAGCATATTGACGGCTGGTGGAAGCTGGATGGTGACCTAGTCGGCGAGTTTGCCCCTCAGGGCGTGTTGATAAGTGGCGGTGGTGTTGGTGAACCTGAAGGGTAGGGCCATAACCCCTGTAGTTTTCCAAGTAGCCTCTGATAGATCTAGATCGGAGGGTGGTCAGCGCTGAACCAGAGTGTCCAGAGCTGATTCGGTGATGGAGAGACAATCAGCGAGCTTTAGTCCGACCCGATCGATGGATTCGACCAGATCATCGTTGTTGATCTGTCTCCTCTAGTAGCGAGGAAGCAGACGATGAGTTGTTGCTGAAGGAGACCTCAGAATTGGCTCTAAGATTGAATCTACAGTTGTAGGTGTAGGGGTGGTCGGCACAGAACTGATCTGCACTGGCTCGAGGAGCTCTCCGACTCCATCAGCGTTGATGACCCATGAGATGGATCCAACCATGAAGATCTGGCTAGCCTACGGAAGGGAGGAAGAGCCTATAGAAAAAGTCATCTTGTTCAACAAGGAAACAACACGCACACCCCTACCTGGCGCGCCAATTGTCAACAGAATATCATCGGCAGTCCTTCGAGGGGTATCCCATAAAGGTAGATTGATCGGCAGAGGAGCGTGAGATCAATAACAAGAAGGCAACAAAGACACACGAGTTAGATAGATTTAGGCCGTTAGTATGACATAATACCCTACACCTATGGTCTGTTGGTTTGTATTAGCTATCGTATGATATTGTGTGAGTTTGGAGGGGTCCCTACCCACCTTATATAGTCCGAGGAGCAGGGTTACAAGTCGGTTAGATCTGAGAGATAACCGGAAAGTAATAACTAATTACAGGAATATTGGGATCATACATATCCTAACAGATCTCGTAGTATCTTCAGGATATCTTCCTGGTGTCTTGCAGGAGGCGCCAAGCAGAGTCGTGCCCCGCAAGGCTTCGTCTTGTGGGCTGGGCCACCCCAGGGGCGCAGCCCATGTGGTCTGCCATGGGTATCTAGGGTCGTACCCCCCACAGGTGTGGTACCTAGCAGGGCATCCAAACTGCTTGGAGAGATAACCCTCTGGTATAATTTGGCACAGCTAGCAACTTCCGTGTCGAGCACATCAACTTCTACGTCACTGACTTCAACACCATCTACTATGCCATACTTTGTTGGCCAGCTCTGGCCAAGTTTATGGCCATATCACACTACGCCTATCTAGTATTGAAGATACCTTCGCCTGTAGGAGTTCTGGCTCTGTGGGCCAACCTCTCCATCACCTATGCCTAAGAAATAGAGAGTCTCTCCCTCACCGAAGGCACCAACCTCTCCATCTAGATGTCTAGCATGGACAATGATGCCAAGACGGTGCCCGCCGATGACCTAGAGATCCCAGCGCTGGAGCCTCCTCGTGCCTCCACCAAGTTTAAGGAAACAAAGGAGCTCGGCCTCAGCCTCAATGACCCCACCAAGACCATCAATATTAGGGCTCATCTTGACCCCAAATAGGAAAGCATGCTCATCTCCTTCCTATGTGCCAACACCAACGTGTTTGCTTGGAAACCTATAGACATGCCGAGGGTACCATGAGAGAAGATCGAGCACTCCTTGAATGTCTCGCCGAATGCCAAGCCAATCAAGCAAAAGCTCCGATGATTTGAGCCAGACAAGAAGGAGGCCATTAGGGTAGAAATAAAATGGCTCCTAGCAGCCAAATTTATTAAAGAAGTGTATCATCCTGAGTGGCTGGCAAACCCAGTCCTTGTTCAAAAGAAGAATAAAGAATGGAGAATGTGTGTTGATTACACTGATCTCAACAAACACTACCCTAAAGACCCCTTCTGTCTACCTTGGATAGACAAGGTTGTAGACTCCACCACCGGCTATGAGCTCCTCTCCTTCCTCGACTGTTACTCTGGCTATCACTAGATATCCCTCAAAGAAGATGAGCAGATCAAAACATCATTCATCACGCCTTTCGATGCATATTGCTACACCACCATGTCTTTTAGACTAAAAAATGCTAGGGTGACCTACCAAAGGGCCATCCAGACATGTCTTGACCAACAGATAGGCCGCAACATCAAAGCTTACATCGATGATGTGGTTGTCAAATCCAAAACCGTCGACAATCTCATCGCTGACCTCGAGGAAACATTCGCCAACCTAAAAAGATATAGATGGAAGTTGAACCCTTCAAAGTGCATCTTTGGAGTTCCATCCGACATACTCCTAGGCTACATTGTCAGCGCCCGTAGTATTAAACCCAACCCCGATAAGGTCTTTGCCATTACCAATATCAAACGACCAACCTACATAAAGGATATATAGAAGCCACAAGGTGCATGGCTACTCTTAGTCGCTTTATATCATGCCTTGGTGAAAAGGGACTACCGTTCTTCCAACTACTCAAGGCCTTTAGTGCTTCTCCTAGTTGGAGGAGGCTGATATGGCCTTCGAGCAGCTCAAGTTGTTTTTAACGAAGCCTCCAGTCATGACAGCGCCTCAACCAGACGAAACCCTATTGATCTACATCGCCGCTACCTCTTGCGTCATTAGCACAGCTATCATTGTGGAGCGCGAGGAGGCCAGACATGCCTATAAGGTGCAACATCTGGTCTACTTCATCAGTGAGGTTCTTAATGAGTCCAAAACTCGTTACCCTCAGGTTCATAAGCTGTTATACGCCATTCTAGTCACATCATGCAAGCTCCGCCATTACTTCGAGTACTACAAGATCGCCGTGGTCACCGAGTTCCCTCTAGGGGACATCTTCGTAATAAAGAGACCAATGGCTAGATCATCAAGTGGGCAGTCGAGCTTGGTACTTATTCCATAGAATTTAGAAGCAGGCCTACCATTAAGTCGTAGGCACTGGCTAACTTCGTCACTGAGTGAACCGAGATCTAAGAGCCCATCCCCACTGCTTGCCCCAAGCACTGGGTGATGTATTTCGACAGTGCCCTCAACATCAATGGTGCTGGTGCTGGCATTTTATTCATTACTCCAACTAAGGATAAGCTCTATTACATCCTCCAAATTCATTTTCTAGCTTCCAACAATGTCGTGGAGTATGAAGCATGTCTCCACGGACTTCGTATAGTTGTTGAGCTTAGCGTCAAACGCCTCATGGTATACAGAGACTCTACATTGATCATCAACCAAGTCAATAAAGATTGGTCCTGTTCGAGTGAGAAGATGGACACATACTGTGCTAAGATAAGGAAACTCAAAGGAAAGTTCTACGATATCGAGTACCACCATGTGGTATGAGACCAAAATCAGCTCACCAACCACATATCTAAGATAGGCTCTTCTCGCGCTATGGTTTCACCTAGGGTCTTCATTCAATACCTCTTTACGTCGTCCATTAAGGAAGAGAAGAAAGTTCAAGAAATCCCCCCCCCCCCCCCGCCGAGCAACTGGTACTTGTAGTACCTCCGCCGGCCATAGATTGGAGGGAACAGTTCATCAAGTACCTTACCAGCGTCGACGTACCCATCGATAAGTCCAAAACTAAATGCCTCATCCGTCGCAGCAAGCATTACATGCTGGTGGATGGGAAGTTGATTAGGAAAAGCACCAAGGAAGGGATACTGTAGAAATGCATCACCCAAGAAGAGGGAGTGAAACTACTTTTTGAAACTCACTCTGGCTCCTATGGTAACCACGCGGCCTCCAAAAACCTAGTCGGCAAAGCTTTCTAAGCTAGTTTTTACTAGCCCACAGCCATCTCTGATGCAGAAGACCTCATCCGACATTATGAAGGATGTTAGTTTTTCATGAAGCAAATACACATGCCGGCACAGGAATTGCAGACCATCCTAGCTTCTTGGCCTTTTGCATGTTGGAGACTCGACATGATCGGGCCTTTCAAGGCTGCGCTAGGTGGTTTTCGATACATATACATCACCATTGACAAGTTCTCCAAGTGGATCGAATACAAACCGCTTATTTCGGCTACTGCAAAGAAGGTAGTCGAGCTCTTTGAAGATATCATCCATAGATTCGGTCTTTCAAATAGCATTATCACCAACCTCAAAACTACTTTCATTGGTCACCATTTTTGGGACTTCTGTGAAGACCGATGCATCTCTATCAAATATGTCTCTGTCGCCCATCCTAGAGCCAATGGCCAGGTCAAATGGGCGAACGGCATGATCCTCGATGCCCTCAAAAAGAGACTATACTAGAAAGAGAAAAAGCATCTAGGCAGATGGCTCAAAGAGCTCCTGGCTATGGTCTAGGGACTGTGTACTCAAGCTAGTTGCAACACCGGTGTGTCTCCATATTTTTTGGTCTACGGCTCAAAGGCCGTACTTCCTGTGGACATTGCCTTCCGAGCACCTAGGGTGGAACATTATAATGAAGAGCAAGCCATAGCTGTTCGGACAGAGGATGTTGATAGGGCCAAAGAAGAACATCTGATCACTTGCATCCACATAGCCAAATATTTAGAAGGCCTACGAAGATACTACAATCGCAATATCAAAGGTTGTTCATTTGCGGTCGGCGACCTCGTTCTCCATAGAAAGCAAAAATTGAAGGGATGCACAAGCTCTCCTCCCCATGAGAAGGGCTTTATATGGTCAAGGAGGTTACCCGACTAGGGTCTTACTGGCTATGTGACATGGAGGGAGTCGATATCCCAAATTCGTGGCACATCGAGCAACTTATATGTTTCTACCCTTGAAACGCTCTAGATATGTACTCTTCACTCCATAATAAATGAAGTTTTCATCGCCATAATTTATCTCCATTATTTCTCCACTCCAATTTGATATCCACTGATGATTACTAGCTCCAAGCTACTCCTTAATAAACTCCAACAATTATACGTGGTCTCCATAAATGCTTCGCCCCGATTCTCCATACTGAAATATCTTTAAGATATTTCACCAACCATCGAGCAGCACACGTTCCACTCTGTGTTCTTTGGAAAAAAACCATGTCTCTGATCTCTCCCTACACGTGCTATGGGCTCCAGCGCTCTGCGATATGGGTGGTCGGCTATGGTTCCTCGGTCACATATGTTCCCCCTACATGTGCACGGGCTCTAGCGCTCGACATTATGGGATATGGGCTAGCCAAGGCCAAGAGTCTAGTAATGAACTAACTGCTCGGACGCTAGTTATACCACATATAAATGCATTAGGGTTAACAATACATCTCTTTTTCACCGAAAGTGCTAGCAAGCCACATAAACATGCATACGATGTCTACTTACAACATTTATACAAATACATAAATGTTTGCTTAGACCCTCGTGCATCTAACTCCCCTTTATAGATGTTCCATATAGGTCATCTCCACTCAGGCTATTAGGCTCAGCCATCACCATCTACTTTGCTGAACAGATCGACATCGTCGACCAGTTTCTTTGCCGCGTCCTCCACCCCATCTTTCAGCTGCTCCTATTTCATCGCACCCTTCCCTCTAGCGAATCCGGCCCCTATCGCTCGAAGATTGATGGTAGGGTAATGGGACTGGATCACCACTAGGGCATGCATTACGATAGAGATAGTGGCGTCTTAGTTAAAGCCTTTGAAGTTCTCTCATGCTGCCTTGCACTTGTCAATGATGGTGTCCGGATGGGGCGGCCTATCATTAGGCCGAGGAGCTACCTCCATGTCGATACAGTTGAGCACCGGCCGACCCCGACCACCACGGCATCTAGTTTTCCCCTCTAGGTTCTTGCCTCTAGCTCCAGCACATTGAACCACGGTTTGGTCCTTTGATGGTATTCTACAGACATAAAAAGAATATGTCAAATGAAGAAATCAGTTCAGCAACAACTCCAACCATGAACTACTCACCTTCTAGATCCTCGGCTAGTTTCTCCGCTCACCCAAACGCCTTCTCCTTCTCCTCTTGGAGTTGACCGATGACCTGACGCAACCGGTCGAGCTCCGCATCTTGCTCTACAAACATAACGGTCAATGACAACATCAAGACTATTCGGCAATGCAAGAACAAATTCACTGATCTACAATACCTTTCTTCTGTTCGGAGATGCCTTTTAGCTGCTCGGAGGTGCGCTCCAGCTGCTCGGAGCTACCTCTTAGCTACTCGGAGGTGCGCCCTAGTTGTTCAGAGATGATCTTCAACTGCTCGAATAAGGTGCCCTTCTGGTACTCTAGGTCCTTGGCGTTTGATTTAGCAAGATTCCTTTCATGCTGGGCCATCTGGACGTTCTTCTCCATCAGCTTCACCACCTCCTTCAGCTTCTCGTACTCCTCGATGAGGGGCTCCATCCTCTTGATAAATTGCTATTGTTGTATAGCAATTCACGCTATGCCCTGCAAAGCACCAAGATTGTAAAGGACCATATTCTCCAACGCAAAAGATGGACACCGCTGACGCAATACTAAACTCAATTTGCTTTGTCGCTGTGGAAAGGGTGGACCGTAGCCTCTTCACCTCCCTAGTGGTGTCCTCCTCTTTCATGACCATAACTTTGTCCCCTCGCTTGTGGAAGATGCAGACAGTTTGAGTTCATGAGCCTTCATGCTCAATCTCCTCGACCACGTCGTCTTCCTCCAAAGTCGGTTGCGCTCCCTAGGGGCTCAGTGGCTACACAGATCGACCGGCCATGCCCTATGGTGTCTTAGGGCGCACTGCTTGCTACTCCGACGCTGCCGGCCTCTGCGCCCTAGTTTTTAGCACAACATCGCTAGCTTTTGCCTCTGCCCTTGAAGACTTAGCGGCTTTTGCCACTATTCCTAGTGTCTCCGTTGACTTGTCGGCCATTGTCACCAACCGCTATCCACCTCTAACTCCATCAGTAGTAGTGGTCGACTCCTTCATAGACCAATGAGCGCCTAGGGACTCTAGGACAGAGTCTGCCCACAATGTCTCCACATTAGGAACAGCCCCTGGCTGCTCGCCAGTCTGGCCTGAAGGATTCAGATCCTCTGCGTGCCCCATTCTACATCAGATTTGTCCATTGATCACCACCACTATAAGATCGAACACAACCAATTCCAAGGCAAAGATACTTACACATCAGCTTCTCGATCAATGGTTCTGAACCGCCGCTGCCTCCCCGAGCACCCAGGCACTGCTCTAGGGTCAACCCACATGTCCTAGGCTAGAGGTCTTGCGGCCCTCGCCATCAGCACCTCCTCTGCCTGCTGCTCGGGACTCCTGTCCCTCCCTCTGATTGCACCTCTACGCGCATGTTGCGCGATGATGCTTTAGTGCTCGGAGGGGGAGCTACTAGAGCCTTGTTGTCATCTAACTACTCAGATATCACTACGCCCTGCATCTGAGCAGTCTGATCGCCACCAAGTGAGATGCACCCAGCTTACGGGGAGCTACATCTACCATTCTTCTCTTCTTTTAGGTCAGCTCATCTTTCACCACCCTTTTCCCCTAAACTTTCTCCGATACTGGGGGGCTCTCCTTCCAACAAGCACCTTTGCCTTCAGATTTAGATGAGGCGCTAATGGCTCCTTCCTTCGGCTGAGTGGTTGGCCGGGCATCCACTACCTTTAGCCAATCACTCCTTAGCACGCCTGAGAAGTACACCACCCATTCCTGCAAATGGATCTTTCCATAAGCGAATCAGTCCACTGCTCGGCGCCAGCATGGGATAAAAAGCACCAGGAACAACAGTCGAGATTTTTACCTGATGAGGTGGGTTCATGTAGTTGTAGGTTTTCGGCTGCCCTGACATGCTGAACGCACATTTGGAGTGAATAGTTTAGCAGCGTCATGTAGCATAGCCTCCTTCGTCAGTCTCTCCATCCTCTCCCGGGTGCCGTCAGTATCTCCCTTGAAGTCAAAGCCCGAATGAGCCCTCTCCTTGCAGGGCTAGACGCGATGCATTATGAAGTTCAATGCCGCCACCACTCCACTCATCTTCATGCCCTCATTAGCACATGGAGCTCCTTCACCTATTCCATATCGGCACTAGTTGGTTTCTTCGACCAGCTCCTCTGATTCTCCGGAATCTGGTCGACATCACATCGGATGGCAGGATGTCTTTGCTTCATATAAAACCACTTGGCATTCCACCCCTTCAATGAGGTATTCAGTGGCATAGTAATGTATTTGCCCACCATCCCATCGTGGAGCTATAGATACACACCGCCGACCACTTTGTAACAGCCCCCTCCTTTCTTCTTGAGCCAGAACAAGTGTCGGAAGAGATTAAAATGGGGAAGAATGCCAAGGTAGACCTCATAGAAGTGGATAAACACAGAAATGTGCAAAATAGTGTTCGAATGAAGATTGCACAAGCTTACTCCCCAAAACTCTAATAGATCTCATAAAAAGGATGTACCAAAAGTCCTAATCCATGCTAGAAATAATCTTTGAAGACAACTTGTTTGTCGGTGTGTGGCATCAGATAGCGCTCACCATCGGCCAAATGCCATCTGGCGGTGACATGGTCAGGAAGAATGCCCACCTCCACCATCTCGTTGAGCTCCGTCTCCCCCATGAGCGATGGTACCCATTCCTTGTCATGGCTCACTCCGACGGCCGCCTTCTTCGCATTACCACCTCCCTTCTTTGGTGCTATCCCTCATATCTGGATTGGAACTGGCCTTTTTTCACAAGCTCTTTAGCCCTAGTGGCAGAGCGTGTGTGAGTGCAAATGGGGGAGCGTGAGGCTAAGGAGGAAGGCGAAGTGGTGGAGTGGCAAAGGTGGGAGCACGAAGTGCGGCGACGCATTTATAAAGAAATTGTACCCACCTTTCGCATTCAAGGGTTTTTGGGAAACCACACCATGCTGATTTGCGCCCTTCTGAATTCTCCAAAGTGGCATGCTGGGCTGTTATCTGGGCTTTTGTGCAACTGCGGCCCATATCACCCATTCTTCGATGCAACTTGGTACTTCACACCGAATATTCACCGACCCCTCCGCAATGCTATCAAGGCTCAGTAATTTCTACTATACAACCATTACTCAGGCTTTTTCTCCATGATTTGAGTAATCAGCACTTCTTGATCTATCCGAGATTTCCACTTATGGCTCAGGGACTACGTCATCATTATGATTCGGTCTCTCACCATATTGGGGACTTTTTTTGTTACTGTTGTTTCTGACCCTAGCACCACATGACCACGTCACCTACTGTTAGGATTAGGAACTAAGTGGGCACACTTCACCTTGCGATGAATGTGCGCTTTTCATTTTAGGATTCAGCCCATGGACTGGTTGCCTACTCGGCTGGTCTTCTACCTTTTTTCTACTTTTTGGACCCTGGCACCACGTGACTACGTTACCTACTATCAGGCTCGAGGACTAAGTGGGCACACTTCACCTTGCGGTGAGTGTGTTTTCTTTAATCTGGAAGACTCCATGCCTCCTAAAGTTGAAGAAGATTATGTCCCTTTCTCATGGTCGGACTCTAAGTGGGCACACTTGGTTCATAGCAAGAAATTTTTTGATTTTGAACTTAAACTCCTTACATCTTTCTGGCAAGCCTTACTTGGGATACTATGCTTGGTGATAGTCCATAACTGCTCAGTGACTCATTAGAGTGGTCGAACTACGAGTCTGACTACTTAGCTTTGTTTACGCCTGCTCGGACAAGCTCAAGACGGCATTGCACAGCGAATACAAGGCTCTCGAGGACTAGCTGTGGGGGGTACGACCCTAGATACCCATGACAGACTACATGGGCTACACCCCTAGGGGTGGTCTAGCCCATAAGACAAAGCCTTATGGAGCATAGCGAACCCTGCAAGACACCGGGAAGATATCATGAAGATACGGCATAATCAGTTAGGATATTGTTTACACCAGAATTTGGAAGAAGAGTTACAGGGGTTCGAAAGCTCCTAAAAATCATGTCATCATCAAGGAATCAGCTGCGTGGAGATCAGAACTAGTTGATTCGGATGCACTAGAGCGCACCCCAGCAGATGACGACAGAGGCTACGATCGGCACTAGGATGAGACATATTGGACTCTATAAAAAGGGAAAGATTAGAGTCCAAATTATCTTAAATTAAGAATATTTTCATTATACCAAAGATTCTATTGAGTCATACTCAAGTAAGGTTCATGTTTAGACTCCGGGTATAAATACCAAACCCTGGCTATTGTAAAAGGAACAATCAATCAAATACAAAGTCAATTACTTTTTTCAGCTCCAGCCACCCCTTAGGAGTAGGAGTAGAGTAGATCTCGGCAAGTTCTTCAGCGAGTATGGCTGCATCGATCCAGTCGACCTCCACTGCTTGTCTATAAGTACCGTCATGGTTTATACCTCTATTCGTATGGCTGCATCAATCCAGTCAACCCCCACTATGACTCTGGTATAGGCTACTTATTGATTCTTGTCTAATTCAAGTATGGCCTATGTGATTCTGCCTCACACCCCACTGCTTGAATTAGATCAAGGTCAAGTTATCGGCTCTACCTTAGTATGGCAGCCTTTGGTACATTCATTAAGTTACCGATATTGCTTATTGCTTTCATCGTTTATCTAATTACAGCAATATCACTCTGCCCAATTGAGATTGATCTGGATCAGCCTTATATCTTATTTAACCCATCGTTTGCTAATCTAAAGTTGATCTAATCTACACCTTAAACGATGAGTTATGTTTTATCAGCTATTTTACATCAATCTTAATCGTGCATAGCATGCGGTTAAGGTATGTTCGATCTTGAGTAGATCTATTGGTTAACGAGAACCATTTCATGGCCCATTATCACGGCCTGTGGGATTTTGCCTCTCACCCCATTGTTAGCACCATGGAGTGGGGATCATTAGTTGGTAGATCTATTCCTAAGAAGGCATGACCTTAACTGTGTGCTATGCCTGAATCGGCTATTTAGCCGATATCGAGCGCTTTCACGAACAGCTCACATTACGAGATCATTGAAGTAGAGATAAGTTGAAAGATATGTTAGCCCCATGATCTTATTATTATATTATGGCCTGCATGATTCTGCCTCATGCCCCACTGATATTAGTAATGAGTTAGGGTCGTTGAGTCTATTATTGTTTCTACGGCCTGCATGATTCTACCCCATGCCCCACTGGTCATGGCGATGGATGAGATCTAACATGTTCACTAGATTTATCTTTATTAAATGGTTAAGTGGTGTTGAATTGTCTCTTTATACAAAAAGGAGTTTGGTTACTTGTAATCATTGGCTCAGCATAAATCGATCATCATTGATATCTTATTGCCATTGATTAATATTTGCTTAAATAATATTTATCCTCAATGATAACCGATTCTTCTTATACGACCCCATGAGCTTTAATCGATTTATTCTTATGAATATGCTAGAATCGACTATTTAGTCGATCTCCTCTCATATCGGCTCTCAGAGCCACACATTCGGGACTGTCTGGCAACACCGGTATGTTCTGCCCTTAATTACTAATGAGTTTTCTCTCCTTGTCAATTGTAGGGTTAAATTGACTGGCATGTCTTGGGAGGATTGCGTAGGATCGACCACCCTTACGTTGAAGCCAGGTGGATCTGCTCCATCGAGCAGACCCTTCTGGCTTGCTACGTGTGTCCTCGGCACGAAGGCAAAAATTCTGTGTCGACACACATTTCTGGCACGCCTGACGGGACACCACAATCATCATGGCGGCTCATAACAATGACAACATCCTTATGGTACACTATGAAGACCTACCTGATGAGGATAAGGATACCATTGGCAAGGCTATAGAAGAATTTTAGAAGAAGTGTTTGTTGTCCTACACCAAAACACGTGACGGTACAATTATTTAGAAATTTCCACTACCAAGAGTTCTACTACATGGGCAGATAGATATAGTTGAAGCTGAAGACAGATGTTTCTTTACAGAAGCCATAGACAAATCTGTTCGTGATGCCATATCAAGCCATAATGAAGCTTTTGTTGATGCATTTCACAACACCATGAAAGAAGCGATTCATAAGATTCCAGTTGGTCAGGTTGGATTGACTTGTTACAACATTCTAGATCCATCGACTCAAGAGACTAATCAAGTCAGTACCAACCATCAAGAAGCAGTACCAGCTAGTAATGGTGATGTCTAGACACTTCAAGGTTCATCTGAACAAACTCCAGGCACTGCTACGAATCAAGTACAATACAATCCTAGACCGTCAATACAGCATGTGTAACAGCCGGTGGGGCAAAGTCAAAACCAGATGATCAATTTTAGCACATCAGGCCACATACCATCGTCGGCTCAGAAGATAGCACCATCAGTTCAAAGGATCCATAGAGATATAGATCCTTATGTCTATAATCAGAGACTTCAAGCAGCAAGCCAGTAAAGGACCCAACAGATTGAGATTCCATAAGGCTATCACTATAGCACGGATTATAATACCCTCCACATGATACCAAATCCAGGATATCAAGGCACGTGGGATTTCAATCCACAGATGGGTCAGCAAGTACCGAGAAATCCAAATCCATAAGCTGACGAGTTGCTGCTCAAGGTGACCGAGATGATGAAGAATCAGTTCGGTTTGATGCTAAAGGGGCTGACCTTTTCATACAAACATCCATATCCAGAATGGTATGATTTGGTCGCTCTTCCTACAAATTGGGTGAAGCATCAGTTGAGGATGCCCATCAGGTTCATTTTTTCTCCTTATCTCTGTCGGGGCTAGCCTTTACTTGGTTCTCGTCACTACTAGTCAACTCCATTGCCAATTGGGCTGACCTAGAGAAGAAGTTTTATACATATTTTTACACTGGGACTAGAGAAAAGAAGATCACCGATCTGATGACCATGAGACAGAGGACTAATGAATTCGGCACTGAGTTTCTTCAGAGATTCTAGGAGACTAGGAATTTGTGCTTCTCATTAAGTTTGGCCGATGATCAACTAGCTGCTTTAGCTATCCAAGGAATGCTGTCAATGTGGAAGAAAAAGCTGCTAGGACAAGAATTTGATAACTTGGGTCAATTGGCTCAACGAGTAGCAGCGCTCAACAACCAATTCCAAAGTATATGCAGAGACACCCGATTCTAGAAGAGTACCACCGTAGCCGAAGCTTATGATCCATACTTAGTAGATGACAGCTATGAAGATGAAGAAGAGGAGGTTGCTGCAGCTAATTGGAATTGGGGCAAGAAGATAGTAATGGTGCCAAATCCTTGGGGAACAAGAGTCGAAGAGAGCTATGACTTTGATGTCACGAAATCAAACAAACTCTTTGACATTTTACTTGAGAAGGGCCAAATCAAATTGTCGGACAATCATGTTATGTTGCCCCCTGAATAGTTGAAGAATAAGAAGTTCTGCAAGTTCCATAATGCTACTTCTCATTCCACTAATGAGTGTAGAATTTTCCGACAGCATAAACAGAGGGCTATTCAGCAAGGGAGGCTCAAGTTCGATACACCTCAGAAGATGAAAGTTGACGATAATCCTTTCCTAGGAGATCAAAATATGGTTGATATTGGGATATTCATAGGAAAAACTAAGGTCCTAACATCGGCCAAATCAAGAAAAGATGGAACAGTCGATCCCAAGATGCAGATATCGGCTGATGAATACAGAGAGGTTAAAAACATTATGATCAGTAGAAGAGCCGATACGAGCAGGGGGAAACGTCAAAGGATGGAGCAATGAGGCCACTAGTCACATCTCAGATCCTGTTGAATAAGTGGCGGTGGTAGAAGGAAAAAGATTATCAGCTATGGTTTGAGGATCAAGAATACTAGCATCAACTGGAAGAAGAGAGGTATGAAAGGAAGCAAGCCAAATCGCACTAGAATTTTCCTTTCTTCAGATACTACTAGAACAAAGGTTTAAAATTGCCTACCAAACATGACTGTCCGGAATGCAGTAATCAATATTGGGAGTTTAGGCAATCTCAAATCAACCGCCGGTCTATCCATGCCCAGAATACATATCATCATAATAACATGGATCGGCGCTTAAAAAATAAAAGTATTCATGATCGGCTAGGAAAGAGAGTTGTTGACCAAGACTGGGATGATCATGAAGAAGGAAGCAATCAGAGGGAGCATGTTTGGCACGAAGGCCAATGGTGCCCCAGAGGTTTAACAAGGAGCCAGAAGAGAAGAATGCAACACCTAAGGAATAAGAAGTTGGAACAGACTTAGGCATCCAGTAAAACTCAAGTATGGCATGCCAAGCAAATAGCCGATAGAAAGCAACCATTGGCTAATATTCGAATGGTTTTTCTATTGCTGTCAAAGTTCGGAGTCAATGGTGAAAGCCCACAGTCGATCCAAGCAGTCGGCTTTGAAAGTTTATTTTAATGGATAATCCAATAGATGGTACAGATGGTAAACTAGGACATGGCTTCACATCGGCTGATGAATTGGAAGAAGTGGATATTGGCTCTAGAGATAGACCTAGGCCGACGTATGTAAGTGCTAAATTGGATCCAGAGTATAAGCAGGAATTAATTAATTTATTGAAAGAGTTTAAAGAATGCTTTGCTTGGGAATACTACGAAATGCCTAGTTTCGACAAGTCAATTGTTGAGCATCGGTTGCCAATCAAACCTGGATATCGGCCATTCAAGCAAGCTCCAAGGAGATTCAATTCGAACATGCTTAATGATATTAAAAAAGAGACTGAAAGGCTACTAGAGGCAAAGTTCATCTGACCATGCCGATATGCAGAGTGGATATCGAATGTTGGCCCTATATATAAGAAGAATGGAAAATTAAGAGTTTGCATTGATTTCAGGGATCTAAACAAAGCCACACCCATGCATGGATATCCAATGCCAATAGCTGATATGTTAGTAGATGTAGCAGCCAGACACAAGGTTGTTAGCTTCATGGACGGCAATGCAGGGTACAACCAAATTTTCATGGCTAAAGAGGACATAGCGAAGACCGCTTTTAGGTGCCCTAGCGCAATCGGCTTGTTCGAATGGGTTGTGATGACCTTCGGTCTGAAGAATGCTGGTGCCACTTATCAAAGGGCAATGAATTATATTTTTCATAAGTTGATCGGCAGGATTGTTGAAATCTACATTGATGATGTGATGATAAAATCAAAAGGATGCAAAGAGCATCTAGCTGATTTGCGGGAAACTCTAGAATGCATGAGAACACATGGTCTGAAGATGAATCCTAATAAGTGTGCCTTTGGGGTATCAGCTAGGCAATTCTTGGGTTTTATGGTCCATGAGAGAGGGATTGAGGTCGGTCAGAAGAGCATGAAGGCAATTGACGATGCGGTGCCCCCAACTACTAAGACAGAGTTGCAATCTTTGCTTGGCAAGATTAATTTCATTAGAAGGTTTATTTCAAATTTGTCGGAAAGGGTTCTTCCATTTTCTCCCTTGTTGAAATTAAAGAATGATCAAGAATTCAGATGGGGTGACATACAACAGAAGGCGTTTGAAGAGATAAAAGAGTATATGAAGCGTCCACCCATGCTAGTTCCTTCGCAGTAGGGTAAGTCTTACAAGTTGTACATATCGGTCGATGACAAAACAATTGGATCGACCCTGATGTAAGAGTTTGAAGGAAAGGAGCGAGTGGTTTTCTATCTAAGCAGGAAACTTCAAGACCTAGAAACAAGATATTCTCCCACCGAAAAGTTATGCTTGTGCTTATATTTCTCTTGCACCAAGTTGAGGCATTACTTATTGTTGGCCGAATGTACGATTGTTTCCAAGGCTAACGTCATTAAGCACATGTTATCACTGCCAATACTAAATGGGAGAGTGGGAAATGGATTCTTGCGTTATTAGAGTTTGACTTGAGGTACGAATTGGCTAAAGCAGTCAAAGGGCAGGTAATAGTCGATTTTGTCACCTAGCATCGTAAACCAAGCATGAATTATGTAGAGCCGGTACCTTGGACGTTATTCTTCGATGGATCATCTTGCAAGCAAGGTGGTGGCATTGGTATTGTTATTATTTCACCTCGGGGGGCAAATTTTGAGTTTGCCTTTCCAACCAAGCCAATGGTTACCAACAATCAGGCAGAATATGAAGCTGTTCTAAGAGGGATTCAACTTCTTCATGAGGTAAAGGCCAAAGCAATTGAAATATTTGGAGACTCACTATTAATTATTAATTAGTTGATTGGCCTATACGAGTGCAAGGAAGACACTTTGAGGAGATATTATGACAAGTGTCAGAGGTTGCCCAAAGAGTTTCCTCATGTCTCATTTCAGCACATTCCGAGGGCACAAAATCAAGAAGCTAACCGTTTGGCTCAAAGTGCATCAGGTTATCGAGTAATTCAAGAAATCTTGAGCAATGAAACCTTGGATAATGACTGGAGAGTTGAGATAGTAGACTGCCTTAGAGATCCGTCATGAAAAGTTACCAAAAAGCTAAGGTATAAATCAACTAAATACGTTTTGCTGGATGATCAGCTGTATTACAAAACGATCGACGGAGCCTTACTCAAATGCCTGAATCAAGAAGAGGCTAAGGTGTTGATGGGCGAAGTGCATGAAGGGACATGTGGAGCTCATCAATCGACTTATAAGATGAAATGGATTATCCGCAGAACTGGATATTTCTAGCCAACAATATTAGAAGATTATTTTGAATATTACAAGGGATGCCAAGACTGTCAACGTTTTGGTAATATCCAGAAGTCGCCTGCATCGGCCATGAACCTAATAATCAAGCCATGGTCGTTTCGGGGCTAGGGAATTGATTTAATTGGCCAGATCTTTCCACCCTCGAGCAAGGGACATAAGTTCATATTGGTAGCAATAGATTACTTCACCAAGTGGGTTGAAGTAGTCCCCTTGAAAGCAGTAACTTCAAAAAACATGGTTGATTTTGTCAAGGAGCATATTGTGTATTGTTTTGGGATTCCTCAAACCATCACTACCGATCAAGAGACCATGTTCACATCAGAAGAATTTGGAGATTTTGCTACCAGTATGGGGATCAAGCTACTAAATTTGTCTCCTTACTATGCTCAGGCTAATGGTCAGGCAGAGGTGTCCAATCTGATTATGATTAAGCTAATCAAGAAGAAAATTGAGAAACAGCCCAGGAAGTGGCATTCAATGCTTAATGAGGCACTATGGGCATATAGGATGGCCTGTCATGGATCAATTAAAACATCACCTTATGAGCTTGTGTATGGCCATAACGCCATCCTTCCTTGGGAAATGCAGACTAGATCAAGGCGTGTTATGTTACAAAATGATTTGACAGCCGAAGTCTACAAATATCTTATGATGGATGACTTAGAAGACTTAAGTTGCCTTCGGCTGCACGCTCTTGAAAATATTGAAGCCAATAAATTGAGGGTCGCAAAATATTACAGTAAAAGGGTCAAGAATAAGCAATTTTTTGAAGGAGATTTGGTGTGGAAAGTGAAATTGCCGATCAGGTCAAAGGACAGTAAGTTCGGCAAATGGTCACCCAATTGGAAAGGGTCTTATCAGATCAAACATTGTGTGCCCGGTAATGCTTATATTTTGGAGACACTAGGAGGAGAAGAAGAGTTTGGCTGAGCAATCAATGGGAAATATCTAAAGAAATATTATCCCAGCGTTTGGATTAACACTTAAGTAGCTGATTTGTTCGGTCAACAACTCTAATAGCCGATATCAGAAAGGTATCGCCTCTAGTACAAAAAATGAACCCAAAGGAAAAGAAGCCGGTACGATGCGTATCGCCTATAGGGGGAAAGCAAACATGGATGAAGTGATACGTATAATATGAAATAAGAGACAAAGGAATTGTTTGCTAAAAATCACCTATTACAAGCTACGGGCCGGAAAACAATTTGCTCACTACATCATCGGCCAAAGTATTGAAAGCTATGGAGTTGGCGGCACTAAAGAATTCCTCAATCAAACGCTCATGATCCTTGGGAGGCACTGCATCCAGAAAACCATGAGGAAGGAGCCAAAGATTGTGACCTGAGTGGGCTTGTGCAGTAGCCAACGCTGTGGCAGCACCATGACAAACGCCATGGAGAGCAACCTCCCTAACGTGGTTTGGGATGTCATGCAAGCGGATTACTAGAACGGCGCCCCTAGCATTGACAAATCCTGCCACGTGGTCTATGAATGATCAAAGGCTTTCCAGCTAGGCAGTCAGATCTAAAAAAATTCAAAGGAAGGATTGATCAGAAGGTCTCGGAGGCAAAGTTAAGGAAAAGCGAAAGAAATTGTGGTAGCCATCTTACCTGTGATTTTGACTTTAGCCCTGGCCAACCGTTCCCTCAGATCAGCCTCGGAGGACGATCGGATTTGAAACATGGCCAGAGCCGACTCCGCGAGGGAAAGACAGTTGGTTAAACTTTGATCAGTCCAATCAATGGAAGCGATTATATCATCATTATCGATCTGCTTCCTCAGACAACTAGGAAGCCGGTGATGAGTCAGTGTTGAAGATGATATTGAAGGTTGAACCAAGTCAACCCTGTGCTCCGGGGTGGTAGAGACATCCCGAGTAGTGCCTTCTCGGCGATGAAGACACTGACGTGATGATGCGGACTCATTAAGAACTTCCTCAGCAAGCCTCTTGCTATTCTCCATGATCTCAAACCTACAGAAAAGCAGGGACTATGCTAAAGACGCAGGAGGTTTGAGATGAGACGGGTAGTTTTGAGCCCCAGCCATGGCCCGCATATATAGCCCAAGGAGGCGAGGAGGTAGATTTCGCCGAGGATATGAAAACTAAAAATAGATATGGAAATGGATCAACACTGGAATTTTAGGGGAGAGATAACGAAGAGATAACAGATTCGGACTTATTGCTTCCCCAGATTATGAAACGTCGTGGGATGGATGCGAAGAATTTACATTTAATCAGAAATCAACCCACCAAGACTTCTTTGGATTGAAGGGAGTCCGGGCCCCACAAGGCCAAAGGTCATCATGAACCAGGTTACATCGGCCAGATAATGGAATTCTACTAGGAGAAGGGGAAAGGCCGCTCGCTTGGTAGATTGGGAACTGTGGGAAAGAAGCCTGTGGCTCTCCTAGCAGGCGTTTGATGAAGCAAACAAGGGGAAAGTGTCAGCACATTTTAGCCCTTGCAAACACTAGAACAGCTTTGCGAGCATGGAGAGAAGACTCAGGTGGTACCACAAGACTTCTTCTAGCCACAATAGCTGATCCTCTTGTTCGACAAGGCACTAGAATGAGCGATACAATCGCCCTATACACAAGAATTCTTCTAGCCACTCAAAACCTTCATAGCAAAAGATGGACTATGGAGGGTCCGGCAAAGTCAGAGCTCGAGAGGGTAGGTAGAAGAGAAGCATAGCTGAATCGTCAAGCTGCTCTCATCGGGGGCGGATAGGCATTTTATAGCCAGCCTGGGAGGATGAATCCAAGTGCCCGTGAAGTGATGATGCTCTCAAAAAAGTTGTGAAACATGGGCTCATGAGCTGACATAAGCAGCGACAAACAGTAGACCCCAGATCAAGATTCTCTACCCGTGACTTCAGACCCATCGAAGATGAAGACGTGATAATTTTGGAATAAAATTACTTTTATTCCAAAATTGGGGGGCATGTGTTTACACCAGAATTTGGAAGAAGAGTTACAGGGGTTCGAAAGCTCCCAAAAATCATGTCATCATCAAGGAATCAACTACGTGGAGATCGGAACTAGTTGATTCGAATGCACTAGAGTCAGCTTTCTTCAGATAGCGCCAGCAGATGACAACAGAGGCTACGATCGGCGCTGGGATGAGATATACTGGACTCTACAAAAAGGGAAAGATTAGAGTCCAAGTTATCTTAAATTATGAATATTTTCATTATACCAAAGATTGTATTGAGTCGTACTCGAGTAAGGTTCAAGTTTAGACTCTAGGTATAAATATCAAACACCGGCTATTGTAAAAGGAACAATCAATCAAATACAAAGTCAATTACTTTTTCGGCTCTGGTCACCCCTTAGAAGTAGGAGTATAGTAGATCTTGGCGAGTCCTTCAGTGAGTACGGCTGCATCGATCCGGTCGACCTCCACTGCTCGTCTGTAAGTACCGTCATGGTTTATACCTCTGTTCGTATGGCTGCATCAATCCGGTCGACCCCCACTATGACTCTGGTATAGGCTAGTTATCGATTCTTGTCTAATTCAAGTATGGCATGTGTGATTCTGCCTCACACCCCACTGCTTGAATTAGATCAAGGTCAAGTTATTGGCTCTACCTTAGTATGGCAACCTTTGGTAGATTCATTAAGTTACTGATATTGCTTATTGCTTTCATCGTTTATCTAATTATAGCAATATCACTCTGCCCGATTGAGATTGATCTGGATCGGCCTTATATCTTATTTAACCCATCGTTTGCTAATCTAAAGTTGATCTAATCTACATCTTAAACGATGAGTTATGTTTTATCGGCTATTTTATATCAATCTTAATCGTGCATAGCGTGCGATTAAGGCATGTTCGATCTTGAGTAGATCTATTGGTTAGCGAGAACCGTTTCATGGCCCATTATCATGGCCTGTGGGATTTTGCCTCTCACCCCACTGTTAGCACCGTAGAGTGGGGATCGTTAGTTGGTAGATCTATTCTTGAGAAGGCATGACCTTAATTGGGCGTTATGCCTGAATCGGCTATTTAGCCGATATCGAGCACTTTCACGAACAGCTCATATTATGAGATCATTGAAGTAGAGATAAGTTGAAAGATTTGTTAGCCCCATGATCTTATTATTGTATTACGGCCTGCATGATTCTGCCTTATGCCCCACTAATATTAGTAATGAGTTAGGGTCGTCGAGTCTATTGTTGTTTCTACGGCCTGCATGATTCTGCCTCATGCCCCACTGGTCATGGCGATGGATGAGATCTAACATGTTCACTAGATTTATCTTTATTAAATGATTAAGCGGTGTTGAATTGTCTCTTTATACAAAAAGGAGTTCGGTTACTTGTAATCATTGGCTTAGCATAAACCGATCATCATTGATATCTTATTGCCATTGATTAATATTTGCTTAAATAATATTTATCCTGAATGATAATCGATTCTTCTTATACGACCCCATGAGCTTTAATCAATTTATTCTTATGAATACGCTGGAATCGACTATTTAGTCGATCTCCTCTCATATCGGCTCTCAGAGCTACACATTCGGGACTGTCCGGCAACACCGGCACGTTCTGCCCTTAATTCCTGATGAGCTTTCTCTCCTTGTCAATTGCAGGGTCAAATTGACTGGCATGTCTTGGGAGGATTGCGTAGGATCGACCACCCTTGCACTGAAGCCAGGCGAATCTGCTCTATCGAGCGGACCCTTCTGGCTTGCTGCGTGTGTCCTCGGCATGGAGGCGAAAATTATGTGTCGACAGATATGTTATGATCCCGTGATCCCTGTAATATGTTATTACTTACCGGTTATCTCCTAGATCTAACCGACTTGTAGCCCTACCCCCAGTTATATAAGGCGGGTAGGGGACCCCCTCAAAACACAAGCAATATCATACGATAGCCAATACAAACAAACAGATCACAGAAGTAGGGCATTACGTCGTGCTGACGGCCCGAACCTGTCTAACTCTTGTGTCTCTATTGCCTTCTTGTTCTTGATTACGCGCACCTCTGCCGATCAATCTACCTTCGTAGGATACCCCTCGGAGGACTGTCGAGCATCTTTTGTCGACAGGGAGAGATGCTTCAATAGATCACCAATAATCTCCCCTAATACGTATGATCCATTTGTCGGTTTTTTCTTCTTCCTTGGTCCTTCTGCTCTCTTCCATCGCTCGCCTAGATCCATCAGCATGGCGATCGGCCACACCATCAGTGGTCATGTGTTGCTGACCTGCTGCACGGCCTCGAGCATCTCGTGCTCTCAAGAGTCACCACGGTAGGACAGGATGTCTTGCGCTCCTCCCATGACCATGAGGACGACGCTCATCCCGCGACCATAAGGATGACTCGGTCCTAGTAGGTGGCGCTCCTCCCACGAGCATGAGCAAGGGTGACTCGATCCGAGCGAGTGGTGCTCCCACAGCCACGAGTGAGAACAACACCTGGGCCCCTCGGACGGTGGAGCGTGCGATGCTCCCATGGCCGCGCTCGGTTCGTGAGGCGAAGCCTCCCATGGCCGCGACTGAGGACGGCGATGCTCATGACAGTGTTCGGCAAAGGAGGGAGGTGACAGTTATCATAGGCCCAGTCTACTAGGGGAGATGCAACTCCCCCCTTTGAGGGGAGATGAGTATGATATTGGTGGTCGCAAAAAGGAGACTTACTGGGGGACTGCTGAGCGAGAAAATGAGCTATCTCCCCCAATATGACAGTTTTATGGGGATAGGGGAGGGGATTGGGGACGCTGGAGATGCTATTTGGTGAAAAAGACCTGGTTTGGTTTCTGAGATATATAAATCTACATATTAATATAGTCATCTTATTTGGGGTGCCATATTAATTCTCACGAGGTGTTTAGAAAAGAGTCCACCTTAGAAGTGTGATATGGGCCTTGCAAACCCTAGCAAATAGGAATTTTTCGAGAACGTGCATTGCACGTGTTTCATTAAGTAGAAGCACGGAATACAGGATCAGGGTGGTCCGGCGAGTTGGCTGGCAAACCCTGAGAACGCAACGCGAAAGAGAAACACACAACACACACGAGGCTTAGCGCCGCTGATCTAGATTGTTTTCAAATCCGCGACTAGGGATCTAGGTGCTTCCAGAATCAACCATTTTGTAAGTGCCGCCAGCTACGGCAAAAGCCCCAAACCCTATCGTGATCCACTGTCCTCCCTCGATAATGATTCCCCCAGCGATCTGGTGTGCTGCCGAGGACACCCGATCGAACTACACTGGTAGGGTCTTGAACATAGTTTTTTCCTTTTCTAAATATATAGTAAAAATAACATATCAAGAAAATCAATGTTTTATAATCTAAAATGGAGAGAGTATAAGTTAATGGAAGGTTATATTGCGTTATTTGTGTTCAAATACCTTGTGAGGAGTAGGAAACACAGTCCCTTACGACTGGATACGTCACCCACGTGGCCACGTTGCGACGAGTGAGAACACATATGGTCAACGTTTCTTTCCATTGGCATTGCAGCAGTTCCTCGCATCGCAACTGGAGCAGGCAAGAGGCTCAACAGCTCTCCGGCCCCCTGCGGCCCAGCATCGAGATCCAGTCGCTGCCTGTGGCGTTGACCCATCCTCTCGTTTTCCCTTCCTCCCGTTCGCCTGCTGTGCCCACTATCTCGCTCGTGGCCTTCGTTTCCTCGCGGCGACGACTGGGTGGGCGGTGGGGCGAGTGGCGCCGCCCTCTGCTAGGTCTTCATCAGCCCTTCGCCGGCGACTAGCAACCACCAGGTATGTCCGCCCCTAACCTTCCCTTACTGCTGTATGAAACCGAGTAGCTCAAACCCTAATGTAAGCTAGTATTTCTCTTTCTCTTCGGATCTGGCCCATACAGCTCCTTTTTTTTTCTTCTTCTTCTTTCTTTTTTTTGCAAAAAAGTATTGAATTTATATATGCACACAGCACATCCCTGCTCCTGAATCCTGAGCATGAGCGACTAGTCTGGAATTTCTAATTGGATTTTTTACATTTGTAGTTAGTATTTTCGCTTCTTAGTTTGGGCATCTGCTACTGTCATTTTATTGAGTTTTCCGTACTTAGGCATAAATTGACCAAACTATCACAGTTCACAAAGCTAAAGTAATTAGTGTGAAACTACAAACTCAAGGGTTCTGGCAGGATGTCCAAGAACTTTGCAGAAGTTTTAGTTGTTATTACGTTAGGCTACTATATGACAGCTGTCCAAATGGGCCCCAAATGCTGTGGAAGAGAACCAGGAAGGAGGACCTTCAAAAATCTATAATTCCAGACAGATTCCTTGCTAAAATCTACTTAAGTATATATTTGCAATAATTTGATAGTTTTTTATAGTTTTTTTTGTTTATTCCTGGCAGGATATCTTTTTATAGTTTTTTTTTGTTTATTCCTAGCATATACGCAGACTACTTGAGATGTATAATTAATGTAGTCAGTAGTCCATCTCTAGTCTTTGTTTGTGAAATGAACTCAAATCCATGATGATTACTTGAATTCTAAAGTGGTCCACACCTAAATTAAGTGGATTCTTGTGCACCCTTGATTCACACTGCAAAGTTCGTATTGATGCACACTTAATCATAAATATAGATTGGCATGTAACATTAGGAGGTGTATAACTAATTTTATGAGCTAGTGTTTGTTATTCATGGTACGATTGTGTTAGGGCCTGTTTGGCAGAGCTCTGAAACAAATAGGGGGCTGGGAGCTGAAAAAACTACCCTTTCCTGATTCATTGCCCATAAAGAATGAGTTCCTCCATAGAGTTTATCCTCAAAAACTATAGAGAATTACTTTTACCCACAATATACTTCTCTCAGAATCCAACACTGGACAAGCTCTACCAAACTATCCCTAAGATTACCTATTGATTCCCTGGAATATGAACTGTTTTTCAGTAGATATAGGAGTAATCAATGTTTTCGTATCGTATTATCGAGGCTAGTCGTATGACCACCGATCAGACGACTAATCGCGATTAGTCGTCGATAAGGGTCGATTAGTCGGTCCTAATCGGTCTAATCGGCTAGTCGGACATTTAGTCGTCCTTGTGCCTAGATGGCCTGATCGACCATGTATATACTATATATATGATGTAATACACAGCAGCAGAGTAGAGACAATAACCTTCAGAGGAGGCAGAGTGGTGGGACTGGTGGCTCATCTTGATGCTTGAGGCCTCCCGTGTCCGTCCTCTAGGCGTCGAGGAAGGAGCCTCAGAGAAGGGCGGAGCTACTGGGTCCCGGCAGGGGAGGAGACAGGAGCGAGCGGAGGTGGAGGCGTGGGTGGAGCTGCGGGTGGAGCTGCGGACGGAGCTGCTGCGGGCGGAGCTGCGGACACCGGCGAGGGGCGCGGACGGAGCTGCGGACGCCGGCGAGGGAGATCCAGAGGCAGGCCGGCGGCGGCTGCGAGAGAGAGGCAGAGAGCAGCAGGAGCTGGAAATGTGCCGTGTGGCTGCAACTCAAGTCACTCACTCACTCCTCTTCTTCTTACCCTAATGGGCCAGCTAAAGGTGGGCCGAATTCTTTAGCTGGGCCAAATTCTCCCTCCCCCGAACTAGTCGTCCGGCTAGTCTGATCGGACGACTAATCGTGATTAGTCGCAACTTATCGGATGATAAGTTTTCTAATCGGTCTAAACTAATTGAGGACCCTTATCGAGCACCTGGTTACGATAAGGACGACTAATCGCGATTAATCGTGATTAGTCGTCCGATCTGAAAACACTGGGAGTAATTGAGATAAATTACAATGTTTCAAATTGGAACTTTAAACAAGCACCTAAACTGTTTGGACTTTTTGCTGTCTAGAGTACTTTAATTTGTTTTACTTTGTTTTGACACAAGATAATTGGATTCATACTCAGGATTTGAACCTGTGAATTGGGTTTTAGAAACCTGTGTGCCACCAAGAGTGCGTCAAAAGAAAAGTAAAATTCCTCATCTAACGTGTCTCGCATATAGTGTCCACAAATTCAAGTAATACCCACTTTATCATTTGAGCTGTAGGTGGTTAATAAAGTGCACTCCTTGTGGCAAATTTGCTTTCAAATTGTTAGTTTAGCCAATCATTGTCGGAGTTTGTTATGATTTTCTTGTCTGGTGACCTGACTCATAGTACTGTTGAGCAGGCTATGCACTCATGAAGACAGAGATAGAAGAGGTAAGCATTGGACAGTTCTGGACTGAGGAAGACAAAGCCCTCTGTTCCTCCGTGCTGGGCTCGGATGCCTTCACATATCTGACAAAATGTGGTGGTGCCATATCTGAAGGTCTTGTAGCAGCATCTGTGTTGGCAGATTTGCAAAATAAACTCCAGAACCTAGTTGAGGCTGATGATCAGAGCATTCGTTGGGATTATGCCATCTTCTGGCAGCTCTCCCGCACAAAATCTGGTGCTGTTGTCCTTGGCTGGGGTGATGGATCTTGCCGTGAACCCCATGATAGTGAGATTGGCTTTGCTACATCTATGAGTGTTGGTGATGCATCTTTGGTGTCCAGACAGAAGATGCGGAAGCGGGTGCTGCAGAGGTTGCACACAGCATTTGCTGGGGCTGATGAGGAGAATTATGCTCCTGGAATTGACCAGGTCACTAACACTGAAATATTCTTTCTAGCATCTATGTATTTTGCATTTCCACGTCACGTTGGTGGTCCTGGGAAAGTTTTTGGTGCAGGGGCGCCCCTTTGGATTCCAAACAATAAGCACAATGTTTCCCCAGCAAATTATTGTTACCGGGGATTCCTTGCAAACGCAGCGGGATTCAAGACCATTGTGCTAGTACCATTCAAAGCTGGTGTACTTGAAGTAGGTTCAATGCAGAATGTACCAGAGAGTGCTGAAGCTCTGCAAACTATAAGGTCAATGTTTCTTGTGACATGCAGTAACAGGATAGCAATTGAGAAGCATGAGGATAATAGTTCTGTTCAAATATCGCCAGGTTTGACGAAGATTTTTGGGAAGGATTTGAGTATCAGCCAACCTTCAGACAGCAAAGTAGCTGATCCATCAAAGGTGGATGAAAGTTCAATGATTGCACAGAAGAGTGGTGGTGGTGAGAGCAGGTTGCTACCTAATCTCCGGAAAGGTTTGCAGAATTTTTCATGGAGTCAGTCTCGAGGCCTGAATTCGGATCAGCAGAAGTTTGGCAATGGTATCTTAGTTGAGACAAGCGAGACTGCAAATTGCAGCAATGGAGCTTCACATAGAACCACAGTGAGCGCATTTCAGCTTCAGAGTCCACAGCAGATCTTGGCCCAACAAGCATCTCAGCCCCGGGGGCCAATGCAAATAGATTTTCGTGTAGGGTCCAGTTCCAAGTTTGGTGTTTCGATTTCTCAAAAAGCCATGTTGGATGTGGGGAAGGGCGATGCCAATGACTTGTTCAATGAGGAAAGGGAGGGTCGACAGCCAAGGAAGAGGGAAAGGAAACCAACAAACAGGAGGGAGGAACCACCGCTTAGCCATGTTGAGGCTGAGCGTCAGAGAAGGGAAAAGCTCAACAAGCGATTCTGTGCTCTGAGAGCTATTGTGCCCAACATCTCAAAAATGGACAAGGCATCCATTCTGGAAGATGCTGTAATGCATATCAGTGATCTCAAGAAGAAACTGGAAAAGTTGGAGGCAGAGCGGGATCGACTTTCAGAGCAAACACCTGGGCCAGAAGTGGACATCCAGGTGGTGCAAGGTGAGATTCTTGTTCGAGCGGTATCTCAGATTGAAAACCATCCAATACAAAAGGTGCTGCAAGCATTTGAAGATGCAGAGGTCAAAGTCGGTGAGTCGAAGGTCACAGCCAACAATGGGACAGTTGTGCATTCCTTTTTTATCAATTCCCCTGGCTCTGAACAGCATACACGAAAGAAATTGCTTGCCTCTATTTCTAATGCAACTAGCTCTGTGTAGAATTGGGTGACTACTTGTTATATTAGACAGATTATTTTTGGTAGCAGTCAACTGATAACAACTGATGACATCCGTCAGTATTGGCACTGTCGGTATACAAGGCATTTCCACATATAACTCAGATCCTTACATAGAAACAAAAATCTGTAAGTACAGAACCGTCGTAAAATTTGTAACCGTCTGTTCTGGCTATTCATCAATTGCTTGTCTTATGGGAGACTGGTGACAGTGCAGTTGAAATGGGAAAGGGTGCTCTTACATTTGAATGAACAGGCGTTTTGGCAGTACTAACATATTGTATCTGTGTCATTCAATTCTACCAACTTAGTCATATGATTATATAACGTTCGGACTGATACCTTTTCTGTAACACACTAACACTATTTGATGAAATGTCATGGTTTCATGTGTAATTTTTTTTTTGGAACTCGATGATAGCTGTGGGAACTTTGCATCCATATATATATGAGAAAAACAGCTATAAGAATTAGAGAGTTTTAGACACCACTTGATGAATCAAGCATAGAGATAGTAGTAGGAACTTGCACTTGCATTTATTATTATATTTGGTATAATCTGTGAACGTATGTTCTTATGATAGGTGGATTAATTTTTCTGGATGCATCCATCATAGTTATTAAGGCGGTAAGGCGAGGTGCGGCGCCCGACCCCCTTCTAGACGCCTAGGTGTTTAAGGCGCGAGGCGAGGCGACGCCTTACTAACGTCTTAATATATAATACCACTAGAAATCAGAAGCAAATCATACCATATAATATCATAATAAATAGAGCTGCGTACCATGACGTAACATAAAGTAGCAAACTAGCAAATTTGAAATCTCTCATCTCTCAATAGGAGCAAATTAGACTCTAGTGACATAACATAACTTAATTACTAGTGCTGCTAGTCCATAGCAGCCACAGATAGCAAGCAACCAGCGGAGCAGAGAAGGAGCAAAGCAGAGGAAGAAAATGCATAACAGAGTCCACACAGCAGAGTAGAGGAAAGAGATGCTGAGCAGAGGAAGGAGGGAGAAAAGGACGCACCGAAGGCAAGGGGCAGATCAGGTGGGGATTGGGGACGACCTCTTCTCTTCCCCTCTCTCCTCTGTTTCCCTCTCGCTCTCCGGACGGCGGACGGAGCAGTCGCGACGGGCGGGAATCGCGGACGGGGTGGGAGTCGCGGACGAGCTGAGTCGTGTGGATGGGGCGGAGTCGCGCGGGGCAGCCGCCTGCGGCGGCGCCGGCACCGAATTTCAGGTGCTCCACCGCCCTCTTCTCTCTTCCTCTCTCCTTCCTTTCCCTCTCCCTCTCCCTCTCTCACTCTCTCGGACGGAGCAGAGTCGCGCGGACGGGCGGCCTCGCGCGGCTGGGACGGACTTGCGCGGGGCAGTCGCCTGCGCCACCGCCGCCGCCGGATTTGAGGTGCGTCGCCGCCCTCTCCTCTCTTCCTCTCTCCTTCCTTTCCCTCTCCTCTCTCGCTCTCTCAGACGCGATGGGGATTGGGAGCTTTGGCGGGAGGTGTAGGCGTGGCGCTGCTGCTTTTCCCGCGCGAGGGCGTCGCGCCATTCTTTTCCCGCCCGCTCGAGCGCGCGGCGCCGCTCTTTCCCCGCGCCTTTTACGTCCGCGGCGTCCACCTCAGCGAGGACGACGACTAGGCGACACCTTCGACCGCAAGGCGACGCCATACGCTGGGACGGTGCGGCGACAGCGACGCCGCGCTTGAAAATCCGCCCGGACGACTAGTCGTCGCCTAGGCGCTGGACTGCAAGGTCAATATCCATTGTAGTACTTTTAGATGTTGTCTCAGCCGCTAATCACAATCAACTTGCTGTATTGCTTCATGCATGTTTTAAGTATTTTGGGATGGTGCCTACGGTAGTTGAGCAACAGGATTGACTGCTGATGCCGAGCGGTATCACTGATCGTGTCGTCGCTTCCCAGTCACGGCTTAGCAGAGCTATAGTGGGAATGCTCGGTTGCTGTGGCGCGGACGGCCGGCAAACCATGTTCTTGCGGCATGAACCGAACTGCGAGGATATGTCAAACGTAACAACAGGAAAAGAGTAACAAAAGAATGGAAGATGCATTTGCTCGTCCAATGTAAATAAGAAAAAATATAAGAGATAGGAGCTTGTGTACGAACCAGCAAGACAGCTATGAAGCAATAGAGCGTGAGCTCTACAGCAATGGCCCCATGGGGCAAGATGTCAAACACCTTTTGAACTGGAACACAGTGTGACAAAATGAGGGGATCGATACAACAAAGCAGGGAGGCGATGTCATAGATCGTAGTTGAGGCAAGAGAGTTACAAAAATATAGGAGCGTGCGGCCACTTACTAGGGTGTTCGGCGCCATAGCCCATAGATGACGATGCGACAGGCAGCCATGCTGGATGACGATGGCAGTGCAGTAAGGTTTTTAAATACGTAGGTGGTGACGGCTCAGTTCAATCGAGCAGTTTCTTCCTAATTAATCTCATTTGTGGCTGCATTTGTGTTCCTGGAAGATCACGGGTCACAAACTCACAACAATGCAAAAATCAATTAAGGTTGCGGATGGTGGGAAAGAGAGCAGGGGAGACTGGAGAGGCGCATCAGCTGCCTAGTCCTTTACCAACGGATTGGCTGCCTTCTTCGGTGGCTATGGCCCAGTTCGTTTTACTGAAAAGCCAGACTGAGAAGTACTGTTCACTGATTTGTTGTGAGAGTAGCTGATAAGTTTAAATGAATAGGACCTATGAGATAATGATGATGATGTGTTAGTGGAAGTCAGTTTTAGCTAGTGTGAAACACTGGTGAGGAGAGAAGTGATGACGAAATTGTAGAGAAATCAGGATGCGAAGTGACTTGTGAACGTGGGACCCGGGATGGGTGACGTGGCCCCCGGATGGGTGACGTGGCTTAAGGAGAGAAAAATAAACTAATGTGGATCTCCTATTTAGCCCTTGTTTAGTTCGCGAAAAGTTTTCTCAAAAAATGCTTCAGTAGTCATCACAGCAAATCTTGCGATACGTGCATTGAGCATTAAATGTACATGAAAAAAAACTAATTGCACAATTTGGTTGGAAATCGTGAGACGAACCTTTTGAGCCTAATTAGTCCATAATTGAACACTAATTGCCAAATAAAAACGAAAGTGCTACAGTAACCCAAATTCCCAAAATTCGTAAACTAAACAAGGGCTTAGTTACAGAAGATACAAGATACTACGCTGTCCACAAGACCAGAATGCTTCCTCATCAGTCGCTAGCAGGTTTCTGTTGTCTTTTTTTTCTTTTTTTTGAGAAGACACTCAAAAGAGTACCATATCCGATGCAACATCTCTAAGAGTTCCAAACATTTTTTTCTAAAACCATGAAGTTTTTGAACTCATCAAAAATTGTGGCAGAACCGTCCAATTTAACCTAATCCCAAGTGTACTTATCAGCCATTTGACACTAAGTACATAAGAGATTAAATTAAACCCGGTAGTCTGTCGAGCACACCCAACGAGAAAACTCAAAAATCCACATTTTCATCAGGATCATAAACAAGTGAATAAAGCTTACAATATTTGTTAACCATTTCATACATCACAAGATTACATAAAATCAGAGTTAAAACTGATTTCATACAAGCAGCACAAGAAGGGTTATTTTATACAAGAGCAGCGGAAGTAAACAGTTTTGAATATTAAAGTAGGAGTATAGATTATGAGAGTAAAACTACTACGGTCGCGACGATAAAAGAAGCCTCGCTGAGTCTACCAGGAGGTATCCACACACAACAATAGTTAGCTCTAGCATCCACCTGCTACCTGCTACCTGCAACAGGGGGAATAAAACCCTGAGTACATAATGTACTCCGTAAGACTTACCTGACTAGGTGGGAGTAGCCTCTCGAGTCTGAAGGATATGCAGGAGCTATTCGGATAGCTATTTAGTTGTTTTGCAGAGAAACGTTACTAATAGTGCATCCTTATATTCAAAGTTTTAGTGGTCATATCAAGTTCATTACTTAACCATTCTAGGTAAGCTCCTGAACTACTTTCAAGCATGTGGTAAGCAATCAGAATATTTTTCATCCGGCAGAAGGCTCATCATCTCCATATTCCAGTTGTGTTAACTATGATGATAGCGAAATGACAAGTGGTATCCATATCCGAGGAGGGCGGCGATTACAATCGATGTATATCTAGCTGGGCAATCCCAAACACACGCCCGTACTTCTCTCGACGGAGCATGTACAAGGCAACCATTCCAACCGTATGACCAAGGCCCGAAAATGACCTGACCACCCCGGCGAACCCACCCTATGAGGCCCGCCCCGTGAACCGGAAACAGGTTTCTCCCCTCATAAGTTTTACCATGGACATTCCCCTCCCAAAAACAACCGCCAGAATGGCTAGAGAAACACTTCGGTAAACGTTTTGCGCACCTTAATCATGAGGAAGTACTAAGCTTCATAGTGAATTATAACTCAGGCCCCTGTTATGTGTTCGATACCTTCAAACTTGTCAAATGGCCACCAACGAACGGTCATTAATCGACACAAGCGGAAAAATGCAACCAGAGCCTCACTCTGTATAACCAACCATATCCAAACCAAAGCCCACAGTCCCGCCTGATCTTCAATTATTATCCATACCCAAACCATGTGATAGCAATAATAATATAACCAGGACCTATTTCTCGCGAGTGACAGCACATCACTTGACTTCTACCATAAGTTATATAGCATGGCATACTATACAATTTCTGTCATACTAGTAGGACTCATAGGATAGAATATTTATGCAGGTGAGTTTCAAGCAAATTCTATAACTTAATGCACGAACAACATAATAATATAAGTGCTATAAAAACAGGGGTTATGCATCGGGGCTTGTTTGAGTAAACCATCATTATACTATGTTAGTATTTTTCCATCTTCAGGACATGATCAACATCCTCCATCTTCTAATTTGACCACCATTACACCGGCTTCTGGTTCTACTTCATAATCCGCCAATTGATCCATCAACCATCATCGACCTAAGTGGTATGCATAGATGCAATGCATGCTTCAATCAAACAAGCATAACAAGACATTTACAAAACACACTACAAGACAAGCAACACATCATCACGGTGAAGGGTAACTAAACATTGGAGGTTCGACTCTCATCCTCTCTTAGCGACTTACTTGCGAGTTACTATTATCACACAAGCGAGAAAAACAACCATTTGCATTTCAAACATACAAGTGAAAGCTTATCATAACATGCCAAGCGCACTTCTACTTATTAAACAAACTTTGCCTAGTGTGGGAATATGGCCCTCGGTATCCACAAGACAAGACATGGGCCGCACCATCAGAGGTGGCCCAGCCCACAAAGATCAAGACGTGCACGACACTGGTCGACGTGCACCACAAAATATTATATAGTATCAAATAGAATACTTTCCTTGTAACTCTACTCCTCCAGAGTATATAAGGAGATGTAGGGGTCCCCTAGTCGACATCTATATACATCTTAATACAGTACACCAAAGACACAAAACGTAGCGTATTACGTCGATCAGACGGCCCGAACCTGTTTAAATCGCTGTCTCTACGCCTTGTGTCACCATCCGGTTCTTGATTACGCGCACCTCCACCGATCAATCTACCTTTGTGGGATACCCTTCGGAGGACTGCTGAGCATCTTTTGTCGACAGTTGGCACCCACCATGGGGCTCGTGCGCACTGATCTCTGACGAACCAGATGACGTAACTCAAGATCAACATCCTTCGCAGCAACTCGGCTAATTACGTCGACATCCTTCAACAACCACGACGCATCCCCAGGTAGCACGCGTCGACCGTGGTTCGCCGGCCACCGGCAGCCATGTGCACCGCATCTATTGCATCTTGCGCCACCAGGAGTCTCTCTCTCGAACGCGAGGATATGGACAAGCACGTACATGACTCCGTACGTCTTACACAACTAGGCGAGCAACCAACATGCTAATTGTGCCTGTACGTGCACGTGCATGTCTACATCACGCATGCACAAGATGGCTTCCCTCGCTGGCAACGCATCACTTTCATCAACGACATGGGATCGACTATGCGGGTTCGCCTGGGATCGACTATGCGGGTTCGCCCACGACTCCACGCACCTGACTGCGTCAAGCCGCCCGAGCCGCCAAGTGAGCCGCTAAGCGAGCTGCCTATATCGCCGACTAGATAACACCATACGTTGCCGACCCTACGTTCTGTCTAAAGCTAAGTCGTGCTTTAATATTTTTCTAAATATTCTTCAATCTTCGTATATCGTCATAATGTTTCTCCAAGCTGTTTTCTTCGTGTTTATTCTCCAAATAATTTTTTTCATATATACCATCTTAAAAATGGCATACAACTAAATCTAAGGTAAATCATCGAATAGTCATGTTGATGCTCGGGTGTCTCAGAGACGACCCTGTCTCCGGCTCCTCCCTACACGTGCACGAGAGTCTGCCCTCTACGTTATGGGTGGTCGACAGCGGCTCCTTAGCGACGCTTTGTTCTTCCTACACGCATACGGGCTCCGCGCTCCGCGTTATGGTTAATGGGCTAGCTAGGGCTGTAGACTCAACTACACACTAACTAGTCAGACGATTTATATTAAATATAAATACATCTTCACACCAACAGATCATCGAACTGCCTAAGCTATTTCATCACCATTGCTGATTCTTCTTTGAAGTTCATATATTTGACATCATGTACTACCCGTTCTATATATTTATATTGCAGGATCATCGTTTGGGTGATCGGACCACCTGGTGTTTGGACTTCTTCACCGATCAACTGGTCGAACCGCTAGGTTCATGGACTTCGTCGCTGACCAGTTGATCGAACTGTTCGCCGGTCGCTTCTACTCAATGCTCACTTCGCTGTCGACCAGTTGATCGGACTGTTCGTCGGTCGCTTCTACTCAATGCTCACTTTACCGCTGACTAGTTGACCGGACTCCTCGGTGCTCGGACATCGCCAGCTACGCGGGGGACTCCTCGGTGCTCGAGCATCGCCAGCTACGTCGGGGACTCCACGATACTTGGACATCGCCAGCTAAGCCAGGGACTCCTCGGTGCTCGGACATCGCCCGCTACGCTGGGGACTCCTCGGTACTCGGACATCGCTAGCTACGCCGGAGACTTCGTGTTGCTCGAACATCGCCTACTACGCGGGGGACTCCTCAGTGCTTGGACATCGCCAGCTACGTCGGGGACTCCTCAGTGCTCGTACATCGCCAGCTACGCGTAGGGACTCCTCGGTGCTCGGACATCGCCAGCTACGCCAAGGACTCCTCGGTGCTTAGACATCACCAGCTAAGCTGAAGACTCCCTTGGTGGTCAGATCTTGCTACATCTCATCGGTGTGCTATCAAGCTGCTCCATGCTGTTCGGATCAAGGTGCTGATCTTGGGCATCATGTCTAGGGTCTTGATGCCCGCATGTCAGATGACGTAGGCAAGCTGTCGGACTTCTTTTCTTTAACCCTGCTACAAGATTCATTATTCATCTTTCAATATGCTCGGGGACTAAGTGGCTACACTTCACCTGGCGGTGAATGTAGTGCTTATTTCTTGATTTACCCTCTTTATTGACGGAGTCTAAGTGGCTACACTTCTTCTAAGTGGAAGAATTTTCAATTTTTATCTTGAGCCCCTTACATCCTTCTAGCAAACCTTACTTGGCTAAGTTCAATGTCTCCTAACCAGTTAAACTGGTCAGCATTGACTTTTACCGCCTAGGTCACCAGTTAAACTGGTCGGCACTAACTTTCAACGCCTAGGTCACCAGTTAAATTGGTCAGCTTCGACCTTCACCGCTTAGGTCACCAGTTAAACTGGTCGGCTTCGACTTTCACCGCCTAGGTCACCAGTTAAACTGGTCGGTTTTGACTTCCACTGCTCGGATCACCAGTTAAACTAATCGGCTTCACGTCAAACTGATCGGACTTGTTCAAGACAGCGTTGCTCAAATGATACAAGGTGCTTGGGAACTAGCTGTGGGGATATGACCCCTAGTATCCATAAGACAAGATATGGTCTGCACCATCAGAGGTAGCTTAGCCCATAAGATCAAGGCATGCACGACACTGGTCGACGTGCACCGTAAGATATTATATGGTACCAAATAGAATATTTTTCTTATAACCCTACCCCTCCAGAGTATATAAGGAGAGGCAGGGGTCCCCTAGTCGACATCTATATACATCTCAATATAATACACCAAAGACATAGGACGTAAGGTATTACGTCGATCAGACGGCCCAAACCTATCTAAATCGCTGTCTCTGTGCCTTGTGTCACCATCTGGTTCCTAATTACGCGTACCTCCATCGATCAATCTACCTTCGTGGGATACCCCTCGAAGGACTGCCGAGCATCTTTTGTTGACACCTAATCATCATGTAAAACAAGTAGTATAGACAACATATATTAACCCTAATCTAAACACTTAACATATATAAAAACTTTAATAATTATAACCAAGGAATAAAAAGGTGATGCATCAAACATCTCTTTTGGACATGAAAAACTTATGGGTGATTCATTTTAACTAAACATAACTACTGCATAAATTTCATAATTTCTGTATAAGAAGATTATTTACTAACAATTGATTAAGATTTAATGGTAATAAAAGCATGTGACACATGATAAATCAATAACTCAGTAAATAAACATTCATTGGACATGGAATTTTTACCAGAGCACACACACATCCATACTAGTTTACCATAAAAATTTCGGTGCATTTGCACTACCCAAACATCCTCTATTAATTATACACATAAAAACTTAAATTATCTATACAACAAAAACCTTATACTAAAGCACAGATATTATATGTCTAATGCACAGATCTAGTCATGTGGAGTATAACAAAACCGGTTTGACATTTTTATGATTTTATATGATTTACTATGAATTATAGAAGTTTCATCTTATTTACACATGAAAGAAAAAGAAAATAGGAAAAGAAAAACACGCTTTGCATCGAGAACCCTAGATTTTCTCCAAATCTATATTTGCCCTTCCACCAAAACTTTGTCTCTAGTACCTTTACAACTGGAACCCTGGCCTTCTTTCTATTTCTCTTCTCACGCCCTTCTTCTTCTTCTTCTTCTTCTTCTTCTTCATGGAACAGAGCAGAGCACGCGCTCAGAGCGACCGATTCCGGTCGGCACGGACTCGTTGGCGGTAGGGAAACGGGTGCTGGGGAGTCTCCATGGCGTAGCAACCGAGGAAGGTCGATCGAGGTGGGGCTGGCCACATGCGCCAATAGCCACGGCGATGGCTACTTCGTTGACTCGGGGCAGCAGGCGGCAGTGGTGCTATGAGGCACGGCGGCCGATGAGGAGGGGTTGTGTGGCATCGGGCGAATACGGCGCACCCGTAGTTGGCACCACCGGCATCGGGGTAGGGCACAGCGGCCTACTCCGCGTGCGTACTGTGCCGCGATAGCCCGAGTAGGGGCCACGGTGGCTCTCGACTAGCGAGCGCGAGCGGGGCACAGAGGGGAGTGAGGAGGAGGTGGTGGTGCACGCAGTGGGGCGCGAAGGAGCTCAGAGGCAGGGGAATAGCGACAGTCGCGGGAGCTCCCCCGGTGGCCATGGCGAGCGACGTGAGCCACAGAGCAGGGAGAAGGCACGAGCGGGAGTACTAGAGGGAGAGGCTGAGAGTGAGCGGGGCGAGCTCGGCGTCCTCAAGAAGCCAGAGGCGGGGTCAGCGCGACATGGGCGGGCGCAGAGGCACAACACGATGAGGACGCCCCCGCTGTGCATGCACATGGCCAGAGCAAGGCATGGGCGATGGTAGTGGCTAAGTGCCCCTCTTGGAAGCAACCTGCAGCATTTGGTCAAGCTGTGGGGCCCACATCTTGTACAAAAAATCTTCTACACGGTTCACTCTCCAACTTTGGTTAAGGGATCATGATCATTAGCCAGACTGATTAGGAGAACATGGAGCGTTAATATTGCAACGTCGATGAACTTCCAACACTAGGAAACTTTCCAATCTCCCGAGGGAAACTGAATCTGATTCAAACTTTGGAGCCTTAACTAATCTATCAAACATGCAAACTAAGCACCAACAAGCACTCCACCACAAAGTTCATAACTTGTACTAAGTTTTTCACACGGACATATTTCAGAGTTTATTAATTAATTATTTATTTATTCGGCCTTTAACAAGCTATCAAGCAATTAACACCGATTATGGTTTTTGACATTTTTAAGCATTTTCTTCATATTTTTCCAACATGAATCCTAAACAACTTTTGTTCACAAACTCATTTAGAGATGTTTAAGCACAAAAGCAAAGTTGGGTGACATCACATATGTTAACTCTATATTAACAAAAGGTGATTCAAACAAAGAAGGCCTTGTCATTTTATGCTCTTTTGATTTCAATCATTATGCCAGCACCACATACGATCCAAATACACTTAGGTTCATGCAAAGCACTTAAGCAACACTATTCATGCACATTTTTATTACTAACAAAAGATTTATCTTTCCCTAAAAAGATTTAAGTTGGCTATAATTTAAAAGAACTTTTACTCCACATTTTTAGTATAACAAACAAGAGATCATTACAGAGCACATGAAACTTACTAATCAAGTTTTATTCTCTTTAACCTATCGCTAATTAGGTATTTAACACCAAGGGTGTTACAAAAATTATTGGGAGGAATAAATGAGACAATGTCCAACAATTTCCAATAATTCACTCCTAAAATATAGAAGATAATTTTACATTAGTAATCCTATACTATTTTTAAATTATTCTAACCACTTTTATATATTCTTTTTCTCTTGTACATTTGCATCAGGAATATTTTTCTACTCTTTATTCTTTTTCATGACCTCCCACCTTGAGATTGGCACATGGATACGCGCGTCTCCCTTCTTTTTTGTTTCAAGCGCGAAAAGATTTGGAGGTGAGATTAAGAACTGTTGGAGATGGATTTTTTCTATTTTTATTAAAAAATCCTAGATTGAGAGACTTTATTAGAAATTATTGGAAATGCTCTTATCGGAGTAAATATTCCAATAGTTTTCTTCTACTTAATGACATGTTGCCTCTGATACCGGGTGTACATCTTTAGTTCATCATGGTATGGGAACGCATCTGGATGGTAAACCTTACTGTTCTAGTTCCACGAAGAATAAATATAAATTAGAAGCAAATGGAATAAACATAAATTAGAGGACTACCTGCAATGCTTTTGTCTAAGAAGGGATAAGGCAAAAGTTTCCAGGCACTGAGTACTTTAGTTTATATATGACATAAATGCTGAACTTTACACTTGAACCGCAAAACCAAAAACTATGGGTCTGTTTGGAACACGGTTTTTTCAAAGGAAAAGTGAAGGAAATCAAAATGGAGGAAAGGAAGATGGTCATAGCGTTTGGAACAAAGGAAACCAGCGAATCCTTTCCTCTGGAACACTGTAGCGACAATGTGATTTCACGGGGAAAAAACATCTGCTCCTGCCTCTGGTTTTTTTATCCTGTGCGGTTATTGTCTGCTGGGTGGAGAAGATTCCTGTGTTATAAATTCCCGTGTTCCAAACAGCCTAAATTTTCTGTTCCTGTGTTTTGAAATCCCGTAGTTTTTCACTTTTCATCATACCTTATTCCTACGCTTTTTTCTATTCCTATGTTTTGGATTCCTTCGTTCCAAACAGGCCCTATTTGAGGGATTTGTACTACTAGAATTCAGCAGCAACACCATCTGTGGTTTCTCCTTGCAAAATAAAAGAATAATAGTTAAACACGATGCCGATGGACATGTATGGTTTAGAGAAAGGGTCTATTACTTTAACATATTACTGTCAAAAGTAGAGAAAAAGTCTAATCTCATCGATAAGGCTCCCTTTGGATTGGAGGAGGTTTTCCTGTTTCCTCCGTTTTTCCGATAAAAATTAACTAATTCCAGTGAATGTGAAATCCCCGCGTTCTGAAGAAGGCCTAAAAAAGAACAACCGTGGGTTACACATCTATTTCCTTCCGTCTCAAATATACAGATGCTGTTTTTATGTAAGCAAGTTGATCAATCAGTTCCAACACAATCTAATTACCAAATTAGAAGAACACTGCTGCAAGAAGGGATGGAGTGCAGCAGAGTGGCGTACATGTTCCTTAATCAGTGACGCGGCAGCGGTGCCAAAAAAAAGGAAAAAAAAAAAGCGGCTGCAACTCTATTCTCCCAACGTTCTTGTTGCGCCGAGGCCCAGCGCGTGGAGGGCTGGACGGTAACGAACGTGCCTAGAACCTGTTGGGAACTGCGAGCGGAAGCGCGGACGTTCGATCCGTCTCCTGAGACCTGACACCTGACTGCTCTCTGGGCTCTGGCGTCGTTCAGGGTGAGGATCCCGTTCACCGACCGGGCGAGCGCCGCCGCCACCCTACGCCAGGTGCCAGGAGTTCGTCGGCGACTCGTACCCATCAGGTATGCCCACCCTTTTCTCTTCCCTTGCTGCTGTCTGAAACCGAGCATTGAAACCCTAACTTGAGCTATTTATATTCGGATCTGATCTAATTACATGTGTATACTATTATGCCTACTAACTTCGATTTTCTTGCTAAATTATCAGGGTGTAGATGTGTACACCCATATCCTTTACTTCTCTATACATCAATTGGCTTCTGTGGGTTGAGCTATAGTCAGTTAAGCTTCAAATTACTACACTGTCTTGGTGGCTTTTAGGTAAGTATTAACAGTATTTAACTTCCTGACTAAATAAAGCTACAAGATTTGACTGCATCTCCATTTTTTTTGTTACTGTTTTTTCATTTAAATCTTGTTACCTTTAGCAACATATCGTTTCTGTTGACCAATGTGCAGGACAGCAGGAGTCACGACAACAATTATGGATTCCATGATCTACAAACATGATGACATGTCCCAAGAAAGAACCCTGCCATTTGGAGATACAGTGAACATGGGAGGAAGCAATGTAGAAATTCTCTCAAGAATAGAGCTCGATATTGCATTTGCCTCCGAGAAATTATTAAATTTGGAGATGCTGGTTATGGAAATAGCTCGTCAGGCTACTGACTTTGAGCCTGCTATGCTTGAAGATGAGTCTATTTCTTCTGAGACTGCAGAAAATGCTTTTGAATTGGACATCTTGTATGGTATTCTTGATGCAGAAGTCAAGGAGCTACATAACTTGATTAGTTCTCTTCAAGCTGATATTAAAAGTATAGAGCATCAGGATTATGAAGAAGAGTCTGGAGGCAAGGTAAAAGCTAGAATGGATGCAGCTAAATTGTCCTTGAAGCAGATGCAAGAGCTAATTGCTGATATTAGGAATGAGTCTACAAAGTTTGAGAAAGTCATTGTGTTTTCCCACGATAAGGAAGGTAAATAATCACTTCTCCATAGATTATGTACTGATTACATTTGTCCTTCCCTAACTGCATGTGTACAGGGACCATTGAAGCTGTTGGATATGATAATGGCCATCTGTCATATCAAACTGGTACGCAGACAGAAGATCAACACAGAAATGTTTTACATATGTTAGAAAAATCCATAGCAAGTGAGCTAGATCTTGAAAAGAAGCTATCTGATTCTATATCTGTCATAGAAGACCTCAGGCTGAAGCTCCATCATCAGGAAGAGGAAATATATTTCCTCGAGGAATCAACTGAAACAGTTTCAGGTAGAATGTTTGAAGCAGAAAATGCTTCAGATCTACTTTTTGGAACTTCAAAGGAACTTATAAATAGGCTTAATAACATGCAGTTTCATGTAAGTGCGCTAAAATGTACAGAAGATGATCTCAAGTCAAAACTAGAACAAAGCTTGACAAAGTTGTCTTTTCTGGAAAATAGCCCAGACAAGGTGGAAAAAGAGAGTGACAAAGTTGAAGCTGGATCACCATCATTACAGGATAAAATGCAGGAGTTAGAAAAACAGTTGAACGAATCCAATTTCCAACTCCAATTGTCACTAGCTTCAGCAGAAACAAGGCAGGAGGAGCAAAATTCATTGCAATCTGAGCTGAGCACAATGGAAAATACAATTAAGAATATCAAAGTTGATGTTTCACGAGCAGAAAGCAGAGCACAAAATGCAGAAATAAGGTGTATGCAGCTAACTGTAGCTAATATAGAGCTTAATGGGGAACTAGATGCCCTTAAAAGCGAGAAGTCAGATAAGGCCAATCTTTTGGAGAAGAAACTTACAGAGTCAAATACCCAATTAGAGCATGCAAAGGCAGCAGTTGATGCCATTGTTGAACAGCAGGGTATGCTGAAATGTACAATGTCTGATATGGAACATATTATCGAAGATCTGAAGGGCAAAGTTTCAAAAGCTGAAACCAGAGCTGAGAGTGCTGAATCAAAGTGCACACGGTTAACAGACACAAATTTAGAACTTAGTGAAGAGCTAGCATTTCTAAGAGGTCGAGTAGAAAGTCTAGAGAACTCGTTACGTGAAGCCAACCATGCGAAGGTGTCCACTGCCAAGGACATTGGTGTGAGAACTAAAATTATTACTGATTTGGTCAGAAAATTGGCACTGGAAAGAGAACGACTTCATCTTCAGGTATATGCACACACGTATTTCCAGGAAAAAAATTACAGTTGTCAATTTTAATTCTTGTTTCTATATACACACCTATATATTGTGTTACTATTGTTTAGAATCCAAAATAAGTGTACATGATTCGAAATAATTCTTGTGCTGAAGCATTTAACTTCTGTGTGCTGGATGTTGTATGGATTTTATCTTGTGGATTCCTAATTCAGAGGCTGGTCTCTGGCGGATGTAGAAACAATAGGTTCAGTAGGAAGGCAAGATGTTTTTCAGAACTGCATTTGGTAGGCTATGCCATATTTGGACAGGTCTGTGAATATCTGTAGGAGTGTTTGATTCTCTTAGTAGCACTTAGCCAATGATATGGGTTCAAGATAAGATTATAGATTACACTAGTGTGACTTGGACATTGGTTGGTAAATGCTGTCCAAGCTGCTGCATGTAAACAACACATGATCTCGAAATTATCAATTTAGTATCACTTCATAAACATTTTGCTGGAGAATCATCAGATGTGGGCTAGTAATGTTATTGTATACCGTGTTTTGAGGGACACTACTTTTGAACACAAGTTTCTGAGTTTATGTTTTACATTAATTTACTTTAGTTAACACATAGAAAAAAACTATATTCTGCCAGGTGTCATAAGCAACATTTATTCAAGTGGTTAAATTGAAAAGTTAACTTTCTAGCAATAGTGTTATGGTGGGCCGGACCTATCAGAGGAAGAAGCGCAGCAGTGGCTAGAAGGCGCGCGCGGCGAGCGGAGACAAGCTAGGCGCCATCACCGCGGCGCGCTGGACGCGGTCACCGCGGGACTTGGCGCCATCTTTTCAGCATCGATTTACTTGCGTTGTTAGATCATTTTGGTTTGTTAGATCACTTAAGCATTTTCAGGAGTTTGTTAGCAGTGTGTTGAATTTGCTTATAAGGCTAAACATTTGGTTAATGAAAAAGGCAGCCAGAGATTAGAGTTATCTCTCTTGCTCCCTGGCGCCCCCAGCTCTCGTGTCTCACGTTCCATTGCCCTAGCAACCGGCGATGAGCACGGCGCCGCCGACTTGCCGCCGGGCGTTCAAACCACGTCCACCCATCTCTCACTCATACTCTCTGCGCAGTAGGATAGGTTCCAACAATCTGGTATCAGCCATGTCTGGTCTTGGATCGTCGTCCGCCTCCGTCGTGTCCACCACCGCCGCCGCCACCACCACTTCGCCTCTCGTCATTCCATCTGCCGCCGTGGTCACCAGCTCCGCTGTCGTTCCCAGCGCGCCACCGCACTTTTCGCAGCCACAGCTCACCGCGATCCCCACCGACGCCCTCAATGTGCTCACCGCCGCCATCTACGGGATGCAGCGCCAGATGGGGGACCTCACCACGCGCATGGCCGCTCTTGTGGGATGTGGATCATGATGGGATAAGTCTCTGTGGTCTTTGTGGGGCTGCAACAGCATGGTGGTCTTGCTGCCCAGCATCCTTGACTGGAGGACAGCAGGGACTGGAGGACAGCAACATCTTGACTGGACAGCATCTTAGGACAGCATCTTAGAGGCATCTTAGGACAGCATCTTAGAGGCATCGTAAGACAGCATCTTAGAGGACAGTATATTAGCATCTTAGGCTAGCATCTTAGCATATGCTTGGCTGGCTAGCAGCCTATAAATATGTATGTATCCCCAACCCCTCAGGTTGGTATGGCATTGAGAAATAAACCAGAAAATTGTCTTAACTCCTAGTGTCATCCTCTCTCTATGAGAGTAAGAATTCTGCTACTACCATGAGTGAGAATTCAACGACTAACAACTGGTATCAGAGCCGTACTATCCTGTAGCATGAGTATCTCCTGCTCATCTCCTTTCCTAGCCACACAACAGCCCCAGCTGCGAGCAGCAGCAGCTCCGGCCGCTCCTGCTCACTCCTCCACCTCTGCGCAGACGAGGAGCAGCAGCTCGTCTGAAGCAGCCCTTTCCCCACGCAGCAGCCCCCCGGTAGCGCGTCATGTCCGCATGGCAGTCTCAGCGCTCGGTCGCCTCGAGCACGCGGCGTTGGCAGGAGGCCGAACTTGCCGCGGCAGAGGAACACGAGCGAGCGGCGGCAGAGACCGCTGCGGCAACGGCAAGGGCGTCGAGGCTGGCAGCGGCGAAGCTGGCAGCAGCCAGAGCGGAGGCGGAAGCAGCGGCGGCGGCAGATGCAGCGCGTGCGGCGGCAGCGGAGGTCGAGGCTCTGCGCGGCAGCATCGGCAACTCCATTTCCACTGACGATACTGCCGACGCGGACCTCGAGCTATTAGAGAGGGAGGCAGCGCGAGCGCGGGCGGCGCAGTGGGCAGCCGCGCACGCCCACGAGCGTGGCGGTAGCCCAGACAGGCGCGGACGCGCTGGCGGCGCTCCTAGAGGAGGCGCGCACGGCGGTGGCGCTTCTAGGGCAGCCGTGCACTCTCACGAGCGTGGCGGCAGCTCAGACAGGCGCGGACGCGCTGGCGGTGCTCCTGGAGGAGGCGCGCACGGCGGTGGCGCTCCTGGAGGAGCCGCGCACGCCCACGAGCGCGGCGGCAGCCCAGACAGGCGCGGACGCGCCGGCGGCGCTCCTAGAGGAGGCGCGCACGGCAACAGTGGCGGACGGGTCGATGGAGAGTGCGGCCTTCACAGGCAGCGTGGCTCTCTCACCGGATCGGTACCGACGGGTTGATGGAGAGCGCGGCCTTCATAGGCAGCGTAGCTCTCTCCCCGGATCGGTACCGTGGTTACCACGGGCTCCAGGCTGTTGTTAGGGACGTCGGTCCCGGCAGTGGGTGGCCTATCCTCACCAAGACCAACTACGTCGAGTGGGCTGCGGTGATGAGGGTAAAGCTCCAGGTGCGGCACATGTGGGAGGCAGTCCGATACGGCGACGTCGACTACGACCTAGATCGACGGGCGCTGGATGCCCTCATCGTTGCAATCCCGTCCGAGATGCAGTTCTCGCTTAGCAACAAGCGGACTGTCAAGGAGGCTTGGGACGCCATCGCTGCGGCACGCATCGGCAGCGACCGCACCCGCAAGTCCACACTGCAGGCACTTCGGAAGGAGTGGGAGAACCTGGCCTTCAAGCCAGGTGAGGACATTGATGACTTTGCTCTCCGTCTCAACACTATGTTGCAGAAGATGGTGCAGTTCGGCGATGACACCTACGGCGAGGAGAGCTGTCGAAAAGCTCTTCCACTGCGTCACCGAGAAGTACAAGCAGATGGCTCGCTCGATCGAGTCTCTGCTGGATCTCTCCACGATGTCGATCGAGGAGGCGATAGGTCGCCTCAAGGTCGTCGACAGCGATGAGCCACAATCCCTCTCGGGGCCCATCACCACTGGCGGGAAGCTCCTTCTCACTCGGGAGCAGTGGCTTGACAGCCAAGGTGACCGGAAGAAGGGGGAGCCTTCTTCCGCGACAGGCGGCCGCAAGCGTGGCAAGCCACGCAAGGCGCGCAGAGACGCCCAGGCCGGGGCGCGAGGACGTGCCGAGGGTGATGCCCGTGGAGGCGCCCATGGTGGCACCGCCGGCACGAGACGAAGCCTGCCGCAACTGCGGCTAGCTTGGCCATTGGGCCAAGGACTCCCGACAGCCACGACGCGGCCAGGCCCACGTCGCACAGGCGGAGGAGGAGCCGGCTGTGTTCATGGCACATGCAAGCATCGAGCTACCTCCAGCGGCACCGGCCGCAGCGGCTCTCCTCCACCTTGACGAGCCAAAATCACACGCCCTCGGCGACAGCTCCGGCAACGACAAGACTGACGGGTGGTGCCTCGACAATGGCGCCACCCATCACATGACCGGTCGACGGGAGTTCTTCACCGAGCTTGACTCTAGCGTTCGAGGCTCCGTCAAGTTTGGGGATGCCTCCGGCGTGGAGATCAAGAGCGTCAGCTCCGTCATTTTCACCGCCGTGTCTGGTGAGCACAGGCTGCTCACCGGAGTCTATTACATCCCCGCGTTGAGGAACTCCATCATCAGCTTGGGACAGCTGGATGAGTACGGTTCGCGCGTGGTGGTTGAGGACGGAGTCATGAGAATTTGGGATCGTCGTGGTCGCCTTCTTGCCAAGGTATCCAGAAGCGCAAATCGACTCTACGTCCTTAACGTGCAGGTGGCACAACCCCTCTGTCTCGCTGCTCGTCGGGACGACGAGGCGTGGCAGTGGCACGAGCGTTTCGGGCACCTTCACTTTGAGGCCCTGAAGCGGCTCAGTGCCACGGAGATGGTGCGAGGCCTGCCGTGCCTCGACCATGTGGAGCAGCTCTGCGACGTCTGCGTGTTGACGAAGCAGAGGCGACTCCCCTTTCCTTAGTGGGCGAGCTTTCGAGCCAAGGAGAGGCTCGAGCTTGTGCACGGGGACTTGTGTGGCCCGGTGACACCGGCCACACCGGGAGGACGACGCTACTTCCTGCTGCTCGTCGACGACCTCTCCCGCTACATGTGGGTGATGGTCCTCGGCAGCAAGGGAGAGGCTGCGGACGCCATCAGGCGCGCGCAGGCTGCTGCGGAGGCGGAGTGCGGCCGCAAGCTGCGTGTGCTGCGCACCGACAACGGCGGCGAATTTACGGTGGCTGAATTGGCGTCGTACTGCGCTGACGAGGGCATTCAGCGACACTACTCCGTGCCGTACAACCCGCAGCAGAACGACGTCGTCGAGCAGCGCAACTAGACGGTTGTGGGGATGGCTTGGGCCCTCCTCAAGCAGAGGGGGATGCCGGCTGTCTTCTGGGGAGAGGCGGTGGTGACGGCCGTCTACATCCTCAACCGCTCACCTACCAAGGCGCTCGACGGCAGGACGCCGTATGAGGTTTGGCATGGGCGCAAGCCGGCGGTCTCCCACTTGCGGGTCTTCGGCTGCCTCGCGTTCGCCAAGGAGCTTGGCCACATCAGCAAGCTCGACGACAGGAGCACTCCGGGAGTGTTCATCGGCTACACGGAGGGCTCGAAGGCCTACCGCATCCTTGACCCGAAGACACAGTGTGTGCGCACGGCGCGCGACGTTGTGTTCGACGAAGGGCGAGGATGGGCGTGGGACAAGGCGGTGGATGACGGCTCGGCTCCGACGTACGACGACTTCACTGTCGAGTACGTCCACTTCGAGGGAGCTGGGGGAGTAGGCAGCTCTTCTTCGGCGAGCGCGTCTACCCCAGTCCCCGAGCCTCCACCGACCCCGGCGCCTGCTACTCCGACAGCACCACGCTCTCCAGCCAGGACCTCTGCGATGAGTTCTTCGCCGGCTCCACCACAGCCGGCAACGCCACGCACTCCAGCACCGACAGGCACCACTCCGGGCACGTCTACTCCACCACCAGCTCGTGTCGAGCACAGCTCGGTTGAGCTTGCTACTCCGCTCTCTCACGACGAGGAGCGCGTCGATGCGTACCACGACGGCGAGCCGTTGCGGTACCGTACGATGGAGAACCTTCTCGGCGACCAGCCAGTGCCGGGACCGGTGCCTCACAACCTGGAGGCGCAGTTGCACCTTGCATGTGACGACGGCGAGCCTCGGTCGTTTGCAGAGGCCGAGAGACACGCGGCATGGCGCGCCGCGATGCAGTTGGAGATGGATGCGGTTGAGAAGAACCGCACCTGGGAGCTTGCTGACCTTCCCCGTGGTCACCGCGCGATCACCCTTAAGTGGGTGTACAAGCTGAAGAGGGATGAAGCCGGTGCCATCGTCAAGCACAAGGCTCGCTTGGTGGCACGAGGTTTCGTGTAGCAGGAGGGGGTCGACTTCGACGACGCCTTTGCTCCCGTGGCACGGATGGAGTCCGTGCGACTCCTTGTGCTAGCTGCCCAGGAAGGCTGGCGTGTTCATCACATGGACGTCAAGTCGGCGTTCCTTAACGGCGACTTGAAGGAGGTCTATGTGCACCAGCCGCCGGGATTTGCGATCCCCGGCAAGGAGGGCAAGGTGCTCCGCCTGCGCAAGGCCCTCTATGGCTTGCGGCAGGCACCGAGGGCGTGGAATGCCAAGCTGGATTCCACGCTAAAGGGAATGGGCTTCGCGCAAAGCCCGCACGAGGCGGCCATCTACCGACGGGGCAGTGGAGGAAATGCTCTGCTGGTGGGTGTCTACGTCGATGACTTGGTGATCACCGGCACCAAGGATGCGGAGGTGGCGGCATTCAAGGAAGAGATGAAGGCCACCTTCCAGATGAGTGACTTGGGGCCTCTCTCCTTCTACTTGGGAATCGAGGTGCACCAGGATAACTCTGGGATCACGCTTCGACAGACCCCCTACGCCAAGCGCGTCGTTGAGCTAGCTGGGCTCACCGACTGCAACCCAGCTCTCACTCCGATGGAGGAGAGGCTGAAGCTGAGACGCGACAGCACGACGGAGGAGGTGGACGCTACGCAGTACCGGTGTCTTGTGGGGAGCCTTCGCTACCTCGCCCACACACGGTCGAACTTGGCATTCTCCGTCGGCTACGTTAGTTGGTTCATGCAGCGACCGACAACGGAGCACCAGCAGGCTGTGAAGAAGATCATCCGCTACGTTGCGGGGACTCTCGACCACGGCCTCTACTACCCTAGGTGCCCTGGGGCGGCACACTTCGTCGGGTACAGCGACAGCGACCACGCCGGTGACATCGACATCAGCAAAAGCACGAGCGGGATCCTCTTCTTCCTCGGCAAGTGCCTCGTTAGCTGGCAGTCGGTCAAGCAGCAGGTGGTGGCCCTGTCCAGCTGCGAGGCCGAGTACATAGCGGCCTCCACCGCTTCGACTTAGGCGCTCTGGCTCGCTCGATTGCTTGCTGATCTCCTCGGCAGAGACACTAGAGCGGTGGAGCTTAGGGTGGACAGCAAGTCCGCTCTGGCCCTGGCAAAGAACCCCGTCTTCCATGAACGTAGCATGCACATCCGGGTGAGGCACCACTTCATCCGAGGCTGTTTGGAGGAAGGGAGTATCAAGGCGAGCTACATCAACACCAAGGACCAGCTTGCGGACCTGCTCACCAAGCCCCTTGGGAGAATCAAGTTCCTTGAGCTCTGCTCCAGGACCGGGATGGTTCAACTTTCCCACAAGACGACGCAGAAGACTTAGGGGGAGAATGATGTGATAAGTCTCTGTGGTATTTGTGGGGCTGCAGCAGTCTTTGTGGGGCTGCAACAGCATGGTGGTCTTGCTGCCTAGCATCCTTGACTGGAGGACAGCAGGGACTGGAGGATAGCAGCATCTTGACTGGACAGTATCTTAGAGGCATCTTAGGACAACATCTTAGAGGACAACATATTAGCATCTTAGATTAGTATCTTAGCATATGCTTAGCTGGCTAGCAGTCTATAAATATGTATCCCCAACCCCTCAAGTTGGCATGGCATTAAGAAATAAACCAGAAAATTGTCCCAACTCCTAGTGTCATCCTCTCTCGATGAGAGTAAGAATTCTGCTACTACCAAGAGTGAGAATTCAGCGACTAACAGGTCCCACGGCCTCCGCACCGGCCGTCTTGCCGTATGGTCTCCTGGGCTACGGTGGTATTCCCCAGCTACCGGCGTCGGGCCTAGTCCTCTCGGAGTTGTCCTCCGCACCACCGTTGGCACCCTCTCTTCCCGCCGCCGCTCCGTCCCTCCCAGCCTCCGTGGCCGTGTCCACCCAGTCGGCGCCGCCATCGCTGGGCGTTCCCATCACACACATCAACTTCCCCCACTCGCCATCCCCTATTCCTTCCTTCTCCTCCATCATGCAGGCGCCACTGCCGTCAGCCCCCATGCACATGCCACACCCGCTTCCACACGTCCCTCCGGAGCCGGAGCCCGCGGTGGTACCACGATATCACAAGTTGTCCTTCCCTATCTATGATGTCAAGGACGACCTGCTGGGCTGGTTCAACAGATGCGACCGGTTCTTCCGCGCCCAGCGCACTCTCGACGGCGACAAGGTGTGGCTTGCCTCGTTCCATCTCACTGGTACCGCCCAACAATGGTACTATGTCTTGGAGCGCGACGCCGGCGAGCCTGCCTGGGAAGAGTTCAAGCGCTTATGCCATCAGCGTTTCGGGCCGCCCCTCCGCACCAACCACTTAGCCGAGCTGGCTCGTCTGCTACTCCCGGCCAACGTCGCCGCCTATCAGGAGGCTTTCCAAGCCTGCATGGCGCACGCCGTCCGACTCACGCCGCACCAGCAGGCTCAGCTCTTCACTGGGGGTGTCCCGGAGCACATCCGCATCGATGTGGAGTTGCATGACCCTCAAGACCTGCAGCGCGCCATGAGCCTGGCACGTGCCTAGGAGCGCCGCAACGTTGCTCCGGCTCTGGCCCTGCCGGCTCCCCCACGGCCTCATCGTCGTGCCCCGGCTGCCATTACCGCTCCACCACCGGCCGCAGGGGCCACTAAAGCACAATTGGCGTCACCCTCAGCTCCCCCTCGACCGTTCAAGCGTCTGACTCCTGCCGAGATGGCCGATCGCCGCAAGCTCGGCCTGTGCTACAACTGCGACGAACCTTACGTCTGCGGCCACAAATGCCCCCACCTCTTTTACCTCGAGGTCTCGGATTATATCGTTGAAGTGTTCGAGGAAGACGCACCCGCCGACGCCGCGACGGCTCCCACTGCCGAGCCCGCGGCCTTTGACCCTGAGACACCGATGATCTCACTCTTGGCGATCACGGGGATTCGCACCGAGGACACGATGCAGCTGCGCATACAGGTGGGCGCGCAGGAGTTCACGACCCTCCTCGATTCGGGCTCGACGCACAATTTCATCAGCTCCACGGCGGCGCACCGGGCTGGGCTCCAGTTCCATGACAGCTGCAGCGCCCATGTCGTGGTGGCTAATGGCGACCGTGTGGCGTGCCGTGGCCTTGCCTGCGACGTCGCCATCCACATCGGCGAGGAGCACTTTACGCTAGACTGCTACTCGATCCGCACACTGGGGCCAATCCTTTGGGACTTTGATGATCTCTGTATGGCATTTTGGCACCATGGCTGCCGCGTGCTCTGGAAGGGCATCAGTTCTACCCACACGAACATCCCGTCGACAGGGCGCCTGCACGCCACCCGCGGTACTGAGCCGGCGCTACTGGAGTGGCTCCTCGACTCCTACGATGATGTGTTCACTGCTCCAACGGGCCTGCCTCCGGCGCGGCCTTGTGATCATCGCATTCACCTCAAACCGGCTGCAGAGCCCGTTGCCATTCGCCCCTACAGATACCCCCAGCTCCAAAAGGACGAGTTGGAGGCGCAGTGTGAAGCTATGCTCCAGCAGGGCATTATCCGACCCAGCACGTCGCCATTCTCGGCGCCGGTGCTGCTAGTCAAGAAACAAGACGCCTCATGGCGGTTCTGCGTCGACTACAGGGCTCTCAACTCGGCCACGGTCAAGGACAAGTTTCCTATTCCCGTCGTCGAGGAACTCTTGGATGAGCTCCACGGCGCAAGATTCTTCATGAAGCTCGATCTCCGGTTGGGGTACCACCAGGTCCACGTCCATCCTGAAGACGTGGCCAAGACGGCGTTCCGCACTCACCATGGCCATTTCAAGTTTTTGGTCATGCCCTTCAGGCTGTCCAATGCGCCGTCAACATTCCAGGCGCTGATGAACTTCGTCCTCAAGCCGTTCCTCCGCCGGTGTGTCCTCGTCTTCTTCGACGATATCCTCATTTACAGCTCTTCCTGGACCGAGCACCTTCAGCACCTGCGTGTCGTCCTCAACGTCCTGCGCGAGCACCGGCTGCACATCAAGCGCTCCAAGTGCGCCTTCGCCACCACCTCGGTCCATTACTTGGGCCACGTGATCTCGGCAGCGGGCGTCGCCATGGATGAGGACAAGGCGGAGGCCGTGTAGTCCTGGCCGCAGCCGCGTTCCGCCCGTGGCCTGCATGGGTTCCTCGGCTTGGCAGGGTATTACCGGCGCTTCATTCAAGATTTTGGCACCATTGCAGCGCCGTTGACACACCTCCTTAGGAACGAGGGATTCCAGTGGACTGAGGCCACCACCACAGCGTTTGCCGCCCTCAAGAGCGCCCTGTCCACGGCTCCAGTCCTGTACCTGCCCGACTTCAGCAATGAGTTCGTGGTGGATTGTGACGCCTCGGGCTCTGGCTTCGGCGCCATCCGTCATCAAGGCGCTAGTCCACTTGCCTTCTTCAGCAAGCCGTTCGCCGCCCGTCATCTCAAGGTCACCGCGTACGAGCGCGAGCTCATCGGGCTCGTCCAAGCCGTCTACCATTGGCGCCACTACCTCTAGGGTCGTGCTTTCGTCGTGTGCACCGATCATTACTCGCTGAAGTTCATGTTGGATCAGCGGCTATCCACGAACCCGTAGCACCAATGGATTAGCAAATTATTTGGTTTTGATTTCAGGGTGGAGTATTGGCCTGGTCGGCTCAACACGGTTGCGGACGCTCTGTCGCGCCGTGACGGTGACGACCCACTCTTATCCTCGCTCTCAGTGCCCACCTTCAAGCTCTTCGATGACCTCTGCCATGAGCTGGCTGCCTTCGACAAACTGCGGGAGCGCCGTGGCCGCGGGTGACCACGGTGACTCGTGGCGCGTCAAAGACGGCCTCATCCTCCACGACGGACGGGTGTTCGTTACGAGCACCTCGGCGGTCCTCCCCGACGTCCTCCAGCTCGCCCACATGGTGGGCCACGAAGGAGTCTAGAAGACGCTCCAACGTCTCCGCACTGACTTCTTCCTCGAGCACGACCGGCGCACCGTCCGCGACTACGTCCTCTCGTGCACCACTTGCCAGCGGAACAAGGCCGAGCCGCTACACCCCGCCAGCCTCCTTCAGCCGCTGTCGGTGCCCTCCCGTGTCTGGTCCGCTATCTCCATGGACTTTGTCGAGGCGCTCCCCAAGGTACATGGAAAGAGCATCATCCTCACGGTGGTTGATAGGTTCTCAAAGTACACCCACTTCATCCCGCTGGGCCACCCGTACACGGCGTCCTCCGTCGCCCGTGCCTTCTTCCACGACATCGTCCGCTTGCACGGCTTCCCCGACTCGATCATCAGCGACCGCGACCCCGTGTTCACCGGGCATGTTTGGCGCGGCCTCATCCGGTGGGCCGGCGTCCAGCTGCGGATGAGCACGGCCTTCCATCCGCAAACCGACGGCTAGTCCGAGGCGGTGAACAAGACGATCGCCATGTACCTCCGGTGCATCACCGGTGACCGCCCACATGACTGGCTGACTGGCTCCCATGGGCGGAGTATTGTTACAACACCTCATTTCACTTGGCTCTCCGCACTACGCCGTTCACGGTGGTCTACGGTCGAGCGCCGCGGCCCTGCTACCCTATGAGCCGGATAGCGCTCACACCGACACCGTCGACGCCATGCTGGCCAACCGCGACGAGTTCGTCACTGAGGTACGCGCCCGTTTGCTCCAGGCGCAGGAGTACGCTCGCCGACACTACGACGCGCATCATAGACCTCTGGAGTTCACCGTCGGGGACTGGGTATGGCTGCGTCTGCTGCATTGGCCTACTCAGTCTCTGGTTCCCGGCGCCCGTGGCAAGCTCGGCCCCAAGTATGCCGGGCCGTACCAAGTGCTGGAACGCGTGGGCACGGTGGCCTACCGTCTGCAGCTGCCCGAAGGTGATCGTATCCACGATGTGTTTCATGTGGGTGTGCTGAAACCATTCCGTGGCACTCCTCCGACATCCGTTCCGGCACTTCCTCCGCTCCAACATGGGCGACCTCTTCAGCAACCGGAGCGTGTGCTGCGTTCCAGCCTGCGTTGCGGCGCTTGGCACATCCTAGTCCAGTGGGCAAACATGCCGGCGTCTAAGGCCACTTGGGAGCCGGTCGATGCTTTCCACGCCGCGCATCCCTCCTTCCAGCTCGTCCTCAAGGACGAGCTGTTTCCCGAGGGGGGGAGAGATGTTATGGTGGGCCATACCTATCAGAGGAAGAAGCGCAGCAGTGGCTAGAAGGCGCGCGCGGCGAGCGGAGACGAGCTGGGCGCGATCACCGCAGGACTTGGTGCCATCTTTTCAGGATCGGTTTAGTTGGGTTGTTAGATCATTTTGGTTTGTTAGATCACTTGAGCATTTTCAGGAGTTTGTTAGCAGTGTGTTGAATTTGCCTATAAGGCTAAACATTTGGTTAATGAAAAAGGCAGCCAGAGATTAGAGTTATCTCTCTTGCTCCCTGGTGCCCCTAGCTCTCGTGTCTCACGTTCCACTGCCCTAGCAACCGGCGCCGAGCACGGCGCCGCCGACTCGCTGCCGGGCGTTCAAACCCCGTCCACCCATCTCTCGCTCATACTCTCTGCGCAGTAGGATAGGTTCCAACAAATAGTGTGCCAGTTCTCCATATTCTATTGAATGTGTTCTATTGTATAATTTGTTATGAACTTATGATACATTAAGCACCATATGCCAATACTGTTTTTCGGACATAACTATTTGAAATAAGTTTTGTGATCAAGATTGAATCCATGAGTATGTATTTTGAAACTATTTTGTGTGATTATTCGAATCTTATATTATTGTTGGGGTAATATACTGTTTTGGCTCTTCCTGATGGTTGCAGGTTGCTACGTTAACAAAGAAGAACAAGATGTTGGTTAAAAAATGTAAAGAGGATATTAATGGTAGCATACAAATGAGCAAAAAGGCTACTTCCAATCGCACTGAATTTCAGTCAACTAAAAAAGCTGAGGAAATATGTCCAGATTCTTTGCCATCACAAACTGTGGTAACATCTTGTCATATGACGCAGTACCTCCTTCCAAGTAGAATACAAGAGATCATAAAGTGTTGTAACCGTAGTCGTTGGATTGTCAAATTATTTCCATATACCATTGATTGATTTGGTTTGGCCTGGGCTTTGCTTGAGTTTGAGTATAGCTCAAGCAGAGTTGGGCTTTGGCTAACTAGATTATGCTCCCTTAGTACTTTGTCTAGACAAAACTACACAGTTACTTGCAAAATGCTGGTATTTAAATTTATTTCTACCCTTGCTGAAGTATTGGTTTAAATATATACTTACTGCATGTATGAAAATTTGGCTTATGCTGCTGCTTATGCTGATTTGTTGTGAGAGGAAAACACTCGTTCGCTGAAAAGTACTGCTGAAGTAGTGTTGCATAACAGGGCGCAAAAGTTCTTTAACAGTTACTTTGTCGCCAACCAACACATAGGTTTGCTGAACTTTTTCAGTCATATTTTTTTTTTCAAACGCACGAATCACTGTAGTTCAACAACCTTTTCTTTTTCTTTTTGAGACCTCAGCCACTGCAGTCAGAGTGGTTAATTGTTTTAATTTGTCTACATACACTTGCATGCTTGTTGCCCCATCCATCAGATTTTCTAATGTAAAAACATTAAACATATTCAGGAAAGAGATACTTGTGACTGAGTTTATATGTAGATAACACACGTGCATCTTGGATCCCTGTTGCTAAGAAACTCTTTGCACATTTGAATTCGTTGCATGTGCTTCTGCACTTAGCCGGATTTCGGAATTATATAAACTCTTCGCACATTTGAACACAACTTTTTTACATGTGTATGTAGGTGCAGAAACCATCAGATCCTATTGATAATGATGAAGTTAAGACTCAGTCCATCACAGGATGTTTCCACTTCCGAGGATGATTCCACATTGGATGACATTCATGAAACAGTGCGCACCTTAGAGCCATCACCACTAAACCGGAAATATACTTTTGTGGTATATCTAGTGTTGTTGGCTGCTGTCGTAGTATTCTTGTTACATGAAGATGGCAGCCCTGCATGATAGTCTAATTTTGCTGATGCGGTCAACACTATCACCTAAACATTTAGGTCGTCCGTGTACTACTATTTAGTATTTACATACCATCTTTGCTCCCACTTTGTCCATCAGTTGAGCAATTTTGTGTATTGTATTGTAGATTTGTGCCAGAAGGGCAGGCCTGGTGCAGTGGTGAGAGCTGTCTCACTGAGTCACTATGTCGTGGGTTCAAAGCAGCCTCTCCGTAGGTTTTGCGGCGGAAAGACTTGTCTCGGTTTATCCCTTTCGTAGACCCTACTCATGTGGGAGCCTCCGGCACTGGTCTGTCTCCTTTTTTTTATTGTAGATTTGTGCTAAACTGCTCGTGCCTTCAACTTCGACCTGAGTTTCTGTGATGATGCTAATCACTGTCATTTTTACTGTTTCTTTGTGGAGGAAATACTGTCAGATCACGAGAAATATGTTGTAACTGTTTACTCGTCAGAGTGAAAGAATATGCATCAGTCACTCTCCTTGTGGACTATTTACTGTTAGTACTAATGGAATTTACTGGAACAGTGTTGTTGATTATTTTCAATGCCCCAAATTTATGCTATCAAAATTCAAGCACGCCCTATATTCCATTGTAGAAGGCATTTTCGTTGTCCCAATTGAATCACACCCATGATGGTCTGGCCCTGAAACTCAGTTTTGAGCCCTGCTGCGGTGGAAATACATGTCTACAAACGCTTGATAGCCCTAAAATAGTAAATACTATAAAAAAATTGCGGTTACGCAAAGCTCGTTGATAAAACTCCACTATTGTTATTGTCTTGAAAAGTTTAGTGTGTTTTTGTGAGATTTACCTTAGGGGCCGTTTGGATTCCTGCATTTTGGAGGAATTAAAATCTACATAATGAATTGGGCTACTTGCTTGAAATTTGATATTTGATAACTTTCCCAAGCTCCCAAATAAGTCCATCTTAAATTCACAGGATAGGAGATGGAAATGAAATTTATAGATCACTATGCTATAATTCTATTCTTCAACTTATAGCACACTCCTTAATTCACTTCCTTGCAATAAAATGCAACATATAAATATGTCCCTCGTATGTTTAACAATAAATATACAAATATATTTTATATACAACTATATTAGCTTGATTAATCTATATCTAAATTATAATTATTAGAATGAATTCAATTTCAAGGATCCAAACAGGCCCATAGATTTTTATCCTGAGCTTTTTATCTATATATTCTCGGCACCGCCATGGATGAAGGAAAATAAAAGGTGAAATGAGCTCCCTACACTGCGGAAATGCTAGATTTAGGAGGTCCTTGTCCTGCTGGCAAGTTCAACATTTTTTTTAAATAACGCAGCTAGGTCACTGAAATGTTGAGTTCAAGGAGAAATTGGAGCCCGGCAAAATCTGCGTGGTTGGAGTCATAAACAGGTTCCGGTGAGATTCTATCTTTTTTGAAAGCCCGGTTCTAGCAAGATTTGAACCTGAGTTATATTTCCGCTAGATTGGCGAACCAACAAGGAAAAAGTCCACATTACCTCCCTCAACTTTTGCGAAGTCTGTTTTTCCTCTCTGAACTCTAAATTTGGGTAAACCACCTCCCTGAACTTTTAAAACCGTTCGTTTTACCTCCTTGACTGGTTATAAGCGGTTTTTAAAGGTGGTTTTGTCTTTTTCTTTTTTTATTTATTTCGGATGAATCTTTGAAAAATCATAGTAAATCATAAAAAATCATAAAATTAAAAATTCAATTTTATTGGACTCCACATGAGTAGATCTACACGGTGAACATATAATATGGTATACTTTAGTACATTTTTTTTTGCTGTAGCTCTAAATCTATGTTTTTCTATAATTAATTTATAGTTGCAGTTTTTATGGTCCAATTGTGGTGAAATTTTTATGGTGGGTTAATTATTGTATGCATGAACTATAGTAAAAATTTCATACTCATTGGATCAAGTATAACTTAGTTATAGATTTATTTAGGTATATGCTTGTTAAAAAGTATTTATAAATCCTTGAGCATCGGTTTTGACTGCTTGATTTTATTTCAGTTATCTTTCCCAGAATCTATGTGATGGATCCATATAAGCGTCTCGGAATCAGCAGGGAAGCATCTGAAGATGAACTTCGAGCTGCTGGGAACTTTCTGATAAGCAAGTATGCAGGCCAAGTCAAGCATTGATGCAATTGATTCTGCCCATGGATTAATAAGGTAAACACATTGTATTATTCATCAAATCTTCTAAACTGAAACTTTCTAAATGAACTTGTCTTTAGTGATAGATCATTAGATACATATGAGGGGCAGTCCATTTCAGTAACAGATCATTTACATACATGGGTTCCAACAACCAATGATTATATTTTGAGAAAGAGAAAGTGGCAGAAGTTTCTTTTGTATGGTTGAGGCATTACTGCTTTGGCCATGTTACGATCGATTTTTTCTTTGTTTCTCTGTGTTGAACGGCAGTGTCCCCCTCACTGGATGGTAAGGCAACAACCCCATGCTGGGCTAGCGAGGCTGCGGTGGCCTCTGTGCCGGGCAGGCAAGGCAGCTGCGGCCCCAACGCTGGGCTTGTGAGGCAGTTGCTAAGGATTTTCTTCCCTTTCGTTTTTAGCAGCAACGGTGACTGCGGATTGTACTGTGGAGGCCGATGCAACACACCTGAAGGGAGGTGTCTGTCCACCTGCCCCCCGATGATGCTCCTCTCTCCATCTCAGACTCTTGGAATTGTTCATTTAGGTCTAAAAAAAACTAGATGCAATCACTACTACACAAATGATTTTGCATGACGATGTCCTTTTATTAACGGAGGCAGTCACAAAATCCAACCGCCTCGGTTAATGCCTGTGACTAACGGAGGCGGGCATTTCTCATTTACTGAGGCGGTCACGTTTGCCCTCCTCGTAAAATCGATTTACGGAGGCGGGCGTATTAAGACAACCGCCTCTAAAAATCCTCTATTTCCGGAGGCGGTGATCTTAAGGCAGCCGCCTCCGTAAATCCATTTCCGGAGGCGGGCACACTATAAGGCCCGCCTCCAAAAGTAGTGGCCCAGCTCTCAGCCTAGAAAAAGCCCATCTCTACCATTCTACCGGGCTCGTATATAAGCAGCACCTACCTGAACCCTAGCCTCACAACGCTCCTCCCCAGCGCTGCTCCCCTCCCGAGTCGATCCGAGCACGGCGCTCCTCCCCTCCCGATTCCCGACCTAGGCACGGCGCCCCTCTCCCTCACAGCGCCACTCCCTTTCCTCTCCCTCATACCGTAGTGCCCCTCCCTCTCCTCTCCCTCTCTGTCCTACCTCTGGTGGCTCGCGGGGTCTCTATGGCGGCGTCCCGGTGCAGAGTCGTGGATGCACGGGCCCTACAGGCGGTGTCCCGGCGGTGGCGCGAGTGGCTCCTACAGGCGAGCGGGTTGGTGGCTCCTCCTGGTGGCAAGCAGGCGCCACCTCCTTGCGGCGGGCGGGCCGGCAGCACGGACAAGTCAGCGGGCGAGCTCCTCCCCCTTCGGCGCTGAGCTCCCTCCAGAACAGCGGCAGCCCCGACGAGCTACGGTGGCGCAAATCTGGATGCAGTGGTGGGCGGCCCGACGATGCGATAGACAGCCGGATCTAGATCTCAGTGCAAGCGGGCCGACGGCGGTGGTGCAGATCCGGCCACCCATGCTCGCGGTGGCAAGGGCTCGCGGCCTCCCATGCTTGCGGTGGCGCGGTAGCAGGCACTCGTAGCCGTCCGGATTCGATGAGCGGAGGCAGTGGCGGCGCTCAGATGGGCTTGGCGGGCTTCGTTGATGGGCTCAGCGGGCTCCATCGATGGGTGAAAGTACCTAGGATGCCGTCTAGAGGGGGGGGGAGTGAATAGGCGTTTCTGATAATTAACACCGAAGTTCAGACTCAGTTGAGTCCTACTCTCCGTTGAGGGAGCTGCGGACGACCCAACGAAGGTTAGCCCTAGAGGGTACCACGAAGGTCACTCTAGCCGGAGTCTTTTCCAACTCCTTTTCCTCCTTCCACTAGTTGATTCCCTCCCTTACGGCGGCGGAATCGACCATTACAAACTTTCCGAGGCACACCACAATCTCTTGGGTGCTCTCCGGCGACGCCTAGCCATCTAGGACCGAAGAGTCCAAGAGTAACAAATGCAAATCACGAGATTGACAATATGCACAAGTGCTCAAGTGGTGGCTTGTTGTCTTTTTCATATTCTCTCTCAACCCACAAAAGGATTTGGCAATTTGGATGAATCACTCACTAAGAGAGGGTTGGAGAGTGTTTGCAAGGCTCAAAAACATGCTAGAGGATCAACAGGATCAGCAGCCTCCAAAGGTGGAGGCTAAGGGGTATTTATAACCCCTTTGAAAAACTAGCCGTTATGTAGCCGTTGCCATACCGGATATGTCCGACTTGCACTGCGCTAACAGTCACTGAGTTAAAGTATGCGAGGTGTCGGAACTCCCGACGCTTTCCGTGACTTTCGACTACCGGAACTCCCGACCAACTCAAGTCGGAACTCTCGACCCTCAGCTCATTTGAAAACTAGCCGTTGGGCTCTGGTCGGCCATACCGGATACGTCTGGTATGAATACCGGACATGTTCAGTATGACCAGGACAGTGAACTCTCAAGTTAGCAAGGTGTCAGGACTCCCGACACTTTTTGGGACTTTCAACCCCCGGAACTACCGACACATGTTAGGACTTCCGACACACAACTCTTCTAAAACTACAGAGACAGAAAAGTGCACACCCCAAATACCGGACACGTCCAGTATGCAAGGGTACTGTGCAGAGAGTTAGAATCTCTTGTCTCTCTCACTCAAATCTCACATAGGTTGGCTTGAGCACTTATGAATAATCATCTATCAACATGATGCATCCCTCTTAATAGTATGACATTCCTATAAACTCAAGATTAAAAGGAAAAAAGGGATTATACCGCTTGAGTTGATTTCTTTCGAATTGATGCCGTCTTTTTCAATCTTCATCAAGTGAGGGTGCTAACATGTCGATATTGATCTTTTTACTTGAGCATAGTCATCTTGAGCATGTGACTTGATTCCATTCATCAAATATGAATAACTCCAAACGCATCAAGTCACTTCCATCAACTTGTCTAATATAGATTTGATCCTCCAGATCAATATGATCTTCATAGCTTGATCAGTACCTCAACTAAATGCAAATACTTCCTTCTTCACCCTAGCTAGAATCTTTAGCCGCCAAGCCATCGCTTGCCCTTCACCCTTGCTTAGTACCTCGAAGCCTTTCCTTGCTATTTTCACCATCTCAAACCATCAAGTCACATCTTGTGTTGAATCATACAATGAATTCCATAGAACACCATCTTCATCAATCATTGAAATCCCACAATAAATAAGCCTTTACATGAATTCCATTTGCATTGTTGCCTTATGCTTGAACTAGATTGTTTATACAAGAACACATTATTTTGGCTTTATATTTGAACTCAAGTGTATGTGAGACTTTCAATTTCCCGTTTCACACTTAGCAAACAAGTTAGACCTTTAATCATGTTGTCATTCAATAATCCAAAATCCACTAAAGGGCTAGATGCACTTTCAATCTTCCCCTTTTTGGTGATTGATGACAACCCGATTAAAGCTTACAAAATGATATAAACAATTAGGATTTTGGGTTCAATGATTTATGGAAGGCTCCCCCTTAATATGTGCAATATGAATTGAATTCACAAATGACCTCAAATGTCGATTTGCACATACTAAAACACATAGGAGACTCCCCCTAAATCATTGCATCCGTGGAGTGTAAGTGTGTGTGACAAAATAAAAATCATGATGCATATGACATGATATATCACATAAGAATAAATAGAAAGCATCACACCATATATTTTCAATCTAAAACACGCATGGTCCTTATGAAAGTAAATACATCATATATATCACACACATAGCACTCATCACAAAAATTGCTCAAGTCCACAAGCCACTAATTAAATCATGTCTCATGAGATACATAGATAAAGCTCAAAGTCTCAACTCTCACAAAATATAACAATGAAGCTTTCTCATACTCAAAACATTATAGCTGCAGTACAAATCTCTAGATAGAAAGCTAAGCTAAACATATGAAGCACTCTGAAGCTTTAACTCCCCCCTGAAGCTTTAATCACTCATGAGATACATAGATAAAGTTCAAAGTCTCAACTCTCACAAAATATAACAATGAAGCTTTCTCATACTCAAAACACTATAGCTACAGTACAAATCTCTAGATAGAAAGCTAAGCTAAACATATGAAGCACTCTGAAGCTTTAACTCTCCCCCTGAAGCTTTAATCACTTATTCTCCCCCTTTATCATCCATCACCATAAAAGGTCTAACAAAAAGAGCTAAGCACAAAGAGGGGCTGCAAGCTATATCTGATCATCGAGATCACTCATCACCATCACCATCACCATCACCATCACCCTCATCGTCAGAACATGGAGCACCGGGTGGGCGAGAAGAACTCTGACTAGGGGCACCAAGACCTCCATAGAAACCCTGACCACCAAAGACGTAGTCACTGGTCGAGTACCCGGGGCCACTTCCAAAGATATCCCCCCACCAAGCCGAGCCAAACTCCTCTTCTGTACTAGGACATGCCTGCTACTATGCCTGCTCCTAAGCCTGCTGCTGGGCTTACTGATGCTGAAGGAACTCGGTAAACTCTCTATCATATCTGATCTACTGCTACTCCTCAGTCTCTAGCTCACTTAGTGGAGGCCTAGGAGGGTCAAGCTCAAGTCTAGTAGCTATCTGCTTGAGAGTCTGTGTATCCTTCTTCGGCCTAATCTGAATGTCTCTACACATCCCAAAGATAGAACCAAAGAATCTACGGATGGGCGAGGGAGGACTGCCATGACATGAAGTAGAACGAGAGTGAGAACCACATGGCGGAGGGGAAGCTCCTCCTACTGCTGCACCACCTGTAGGTGCATTTGCCTCTACTGTTGCTGCTGCTCCCCTTGGACCTGCTGGAGGTACTCTAATCTTAGGCAGATCTGCAACTATCTTCAGGGCCTTATGAATGTTGTCATACTCAAAGGTGTGCCCTGTGACCTGCTTAATCATGTGCATAATGTACAGAGCAAAACCACGGCCCTTGAGGGGCCTCTCTCCAACACTGCTGATCTCACACCAGATGAAGTCGAATACACTGAAGGGCTATGCATCTAGTGCCATCCTATGGAGCAGGTTTCTAGAATAGTCTACAATGTTTCCCTTATCTCCATCCTTGTAGTCAATGGTCTTCCTGAACATCCTATCTAGGTATCTGTAGGTGGGGTGAAGACCAAGAACCTTCCCCACTGCTCCTCTCCAACCTCCTTGTGGATACATGTAGACAAGCTATTCTGGAGGCAACACCTGCTCAGTGTGAATCCTATCTCTCTGAAGATCCTCCTCTAAGAAGCCAAGTAGAGCTGCAAAGGCATTGTAATCCACACTATACCACTGGCCCTCAAGCATCCAGTGCATACGCTTCTCATTTTCCACAACATACATGGTGGCATAGAGCTGAGCTATCACCTCTATGTTCCAGTCATGCTGGAGCTCCATGATCTCATACACCCCTGTATGCTCACAAATGGCAATAGCATGATTGATGGAGGACTTTTGCATTTCTCTGATGTACTGCCAATCAATCCACTGAGATCTAGCAATCACTGGGTTTCTGGTGAGGATCACACTAGTGTAGAAGTCCATATGAAACCTCTAGGATCTATCCTCCTCTGATCCCTGGCCCTCTTGGTCATACCCTTACCACGATAATCAACTCTAGCAACATAGTTGGGTAAGACTAGAGCATGTACCTCAAGAAGTGCAAAGTGCATACCCTAGCATGGCTGATGTGAGTGCTGAACTAGAGGTACTTGTAGGGTTATGAGGATGCTACGCTAGCCGGAAAACAAAAAAAAATTTGACCTCATAAACCAGGACCTACTGCTAGTTATAGATCACGAGATTACCACTAGACACGTAGGTGCAGTGGAAGCAACTCGATGTTGTCATACGCGTCATAGCAGTGCCGTGTAGTTGCAAGGTCGTCTGTACGTCCGTCCCCTTCGTGCGGTTCATCCTTGTGCTCCAGATGCAGCAACTCTGAGGTATCCACACGTACAGGGAGGAAGCGTCGCGCCTTCAGACTGCTAGGTCCACGAGGAGCAGCAAGCGCGGGTGGCGGATGGGCGGCAGCGGCTGCCAAAATAGCGTGGATGCCTAGCCCCATTGCCCACCCCACTTATTTATAGGTGTCCCTAATGAGCTCCCGAGTTGGAGGCCCATTAGTAACCCTAAGCCTTGTCTAACTCGGTTCCAATCTAAATTAGGCTTCCAGCCCCTTAAGCGTGCGACCCTATGGGTTCACGCACACATAGACATGGCCCGAGTACTCCTAGTCGGCCATTAGTTGATAGCGGCCTCTAGCAAGGCATGTCAACTCCTATGCGTACGCAAAGATCATATCAGACGAACCACCACAAAACCACATACTTGTTATTCCCTTGCCTCACGATATTTGGTCCAACTCATAGGTTAACACTTAACCCAAGCACGACCATGCATTTCTTGATCTAATCATTAGAGTGATCCAGTGATATCTCTCTCATATAGAGAGAGGCAAATTCCTTCTTGATTGTCTATGTCTCATAGCATGTTTCCCGACAAACCCAAAAAAACCACCTTTATAACTACCCTTTTACGGAGTAGCATTTGATAGTCCCTGAGTAGGTCGTTTCACATCTTGAATACATACAACAATCTTAGGTCTAAGGACATAACGTACATGATGTGAATAGAGATAATAACAACATCTCACGTTGGGTCAGTCCAGCCCCATGTCATACATGTGCCCACATTATTAGTTTGACATCTCCATGTCTATGACTTGTGAAACATAGTCATCAACTAATAATGTGCTGATCCATTATTCATGTGCGTCCTCGCACGAACTCTGACCAGGGACAACATTAGAATAACCATACAAGTAAAAGAGTTTCACAAACAATTCACATAATTTCTAATCGATACAGGTTGTCTTTAATGGAAATTCAATGAACTCATAATATATCATGGATACAAGGCAATATAATCATCTCTATGATTATCTCTAGGGCATACTCCCAACAATCTCCCACTTGCACTAGAGTTAATCTTGAAGATATCTAATACCCATAGCTCTCATGTGCGCCTCATGCTTAGGCTGTGGAAGAGCCTTTGTTAAAGGATCTACAACATTCAAATCTATGTGTATCTTGCACATCTTGATCTCATCTCGTCTAACGAACTCTCGAATGAGGTGAAATTTCTGTAGTATATGTTTGTTCTTTTGGTGATTCCTTGGCTCCTTAGCCTGCGCAATTGCCCCATTGTTGTCACAATGTAGATTCAATGGGCTGGACGCATTCAAAAACACACCAAGTTCAATGAGGAACCTCCTTATCCAAACACCTTCCTTCGCAACTCTAGAAGCTGCAATGTACTTGGCCTCTGCTGTAGAATCGGTCACCATCTCTTGCTTGGAACTTTTCCAACTTACAGCACCACCATTTATTGTGAACACAAAACTTGATTGAGATTGTGAATCACCCGTGTTAGTTTGGAAGCTAGCATCGGTGTAACCATTTACAACGAGCTCCTCCTCACCTCCATAGATTAGGAACACATCTTTAGTCCTTCTCAAGTACTTAAGAATGTTTTTAACAAGTGTCCAATGACTCTCTCCTTGATCAGCTTGGTACCTGCTCGCAACATTTAGAGCAAATGAGACATCTGGGTGAGTACATATCATGGCGTACATGATGGAACCAATTGCCGAGGCGTATGGAACCTTACTCATGTGCTTCCACTCATCAGCTGTCAAAGGACACTGTTTATCGCTAAAGCGCATACCATATGACATAGGCAAGAACCCTTTCTTGGACTGTTCCATGTTGAATCGTTTCAGCACCTTGTCAATGTACGTATCTTGGCTTAATCCTATAAGCCTCTTCAATCTATCTCTATAGATCTTGATGCCCAAAATGTATGCTGCTTCTCCTAAATCCTTCATAGAAAAAATATTATTCAGTAAAGTCTTTACGGATTGCAACATAGGAATGTCATTCCCAATCAATAATATGTCATCCACATACAAGATCAGAAATACAATAGCGCTCCCACTTTCCTTCTTGTAAACACAAGGTTCTTCTTCATTCTAAACCCTTTGACCACTTCATCAAAATGAATGTTCCAACTCCGAGAAGCTTGCTTTAACCCATAAATGGATTTCTGAAGCTTGCAAATTTTTCCAGCATTGTTTGGATCAACAAAACCTTTGGGCTGTATCATATACACGTCCTCATCCAAATTTCCATTTAGAAAGGCTATTTTAACATCCATCTGCCATATCTCATAATCGAAATAAGCAGCTATTGCTAGAATGATCCGGATAGATTTAAGCATCGCTACCGGCGAGAAAGTCACGTCGTAGTCAATTCCTTGAACTTGCCGAAAACCCTTTGCAACAAGTCGAGCTTTATAGATGTGAATGTTTCCATCCATATCCTTTTTCTTTTTATAGATCCATTTGCACTCTATGGCTCTAACCCCATCAGGCGGGTCAACCAAATTCCAAACTTGATTGTTTCCCATGGAATCTATCTCAGATCTCATGGCACTTTGCCATTTCTCAGAATCTGGGTCCATCATTGCTTCCGCATAAGTCACAGGTTCGTCATCGTCCAACAATAACAAATCCCCATGCAACTCATGGATTCTTGCTAACCTTCGTGGTTGTGGCAGTGTTTCTACTGCCACGGGTATCTCAACTTGTTCTGCTACATTAGCATCACTCATAGAGTCCTTCCTAGCTGGCTCATCTTGAACTTCTTCAAGATACACCTTCTGTCCACTTTTCTCTCTTTTGAGAAACTCTTTCTCTAAGAAAACACCATTCTGAGCAACAAACACTTTGCCCTCTGATCGGTTATAGAAGTAATACCCTAAAGTTTCCTTCGGATATCCCACGAAAAAGCATTTGTCTGACTTGGGTGTTAGTTTATCTATCATAAGTCGTTTGACATAAACTTCACAACCCTAAATTTTCAGAAAAGACAAACTGGGACTTTTACCAGTCCACATCTCATGTGGTGTCTTAACTACGGACTTAGACGGTACCCTATTCAATGTGAAAGTGGCTGTTTCTAGAGCATATCCCCAAAATGACAATGGTAGGTCTGACTGGCTCATCATAGACTGAACCATGTCCAACAAAGTTCGATTTCGTCGCTCGGACACGCCATTTCTCTAAGGCGTTCCAGGTGGCGTAAGCTGTGGAACAATTATGCAACTCTTTAGATGATTGCTAAACTCGTGGCTCAAATATTCGCCTCCACGATCAGATCACAAAGCCTTAATTTTCTTGCCACGTTGATTCTCTACTTCATTCTGAAACTCCTTGAACTTTTCAAATGTCTCAGACTTATGTCTCATTAAGTCATCAGTGAAGGTATGAAGTATTGGAATCCGCCTCTTGCTGTCGTACTCATTGGTCCACACACATCAGTATGTATGAGTTCCAGCAAGTCTACCGCCCTCTTAGGAAAACCTATGAAGGGCGTCTTGGTCATCTTGCCCAGCAGGCAAGCCTCACATGTCTCGTATGATTCAAAATCAAACGAAGTTAAAAGCCCACCAGAATGGAGCCTGGAGCCTCTTCATGCGATTCTCACTTATATGACCTAAACGACAATGCCACATATAGATAGGACTTAACTCATTAAGCCGAGGCTTTTTAGCACTTATATTATAGACAGGAGCATCTTTAAGATTTTAAATAAATAACCCATTCACAATGGATGCAGAAGCCACAAACATGCCATTTTTAGAGATCACACAACCATTGTCTTTACTCGCAAATGAATAACCATCCTTCATCAAACATGAAGGTGACACAATGTTTTAACTTAAACTAGGAACAAAATAACAATTATTCAACTCCATAATAAATCCTGACGGGAGGTGGAGTTGTATCATCCCGATGTTCAACGCAACAACTCTTGCATTATTGCCCACGTGGAAATCAACTTCTCCCTTTTCCACGCTTCTACTTCTTGTCATTCCCTGCATCGTATTGCAAATATGAGCAACCGATCCAGTATCAAATACCCAAGAATTAATATAAGAATTAGCAAGAAAAATGTCCGTAACATAAACAACAAGTGTACAAGCTGCGGGAGTACCTTTACTGCCGCGATCCTTTATGAATTCCAAGTACAACTTGCAGTTCCTCTTCCAGTGACCTTTCCCATGACAATGAAAGCACTCAGCATCAGCAGGTGGTCCAACCTTGAGCACAGGTGGGTTTGGCTTAGAGATCTCATCTTTAGCCTTGCCCTTTTTCTTCTTCCAAGAATTGCCCTTCTTTTTAAACTTAGGCTTGTTTTGGACCGCCATCACATGGCTACTGCCAGTACCTTTCTTGATATCAGCCTCTGCTGTTTTAAGCATGCCACATAATTCATTCAAGCCCTTCTCCGCCCCATGCATATGGTAGTTCGTGATGAAATTTTTATAGCTGGGCGGAAGAGACGCGAGAATAAAATCAGTAGCTAATTCAGGGCTAATTGGGAAGCCCAGCTTCTCCAACCTCTGAGTGTAACCAACCATTTTAATCACATGTGGCCCAACTGCTGCGCCCTCTGCTAGCTTCGTTTCAGCAAAAGCCTTTGAGACATTGAACCTTTCAGTCCTGGCTTGAGTCTGGAACATATCATTGAGCGCCACGATCATATCATGCACTGCATGGTTATTGTCAAACTGCAACTATAGATCTAGTTCCATCTCTAAAAATCCATTTCACTCGTCACGCAAAAGATTTCTGTAGTAGTGAATCATTTTTTTGCGAATATTTCATTTACCAACCACGCCATCCAATCTCTTCATCATCTTGGGGTTCACATGTCAACGGACTTGTTCTTGAAAAAAAACATATTGGGGTTCCATAACTGATTACCTTGTCACATATATCTCTGTAGCAATAAAATGGAATAACATCAGGGCATAAAATTCTAGCTAAGGAACTGGGCAGAAAAAACATCGCTACAATAGTATATCAAGTATGCATATTGCTGACCAGTCTACTTTTCAATACCAAAATGGACTTCTGTCTCTCCTGAGCAAAGTATTTCATTGACTGCATATTCAGTATAAAGGAAATGAAATTACGAGCAATAGTAAACAAAATGGAAGTTTTACGGATGAATGTTATATGCTGATTCTTACACCTCGTTGTTGGACCTCAATCGATCTTTGCAGTGCTTCTCTTTTTCTTAGGAGGTGACTAAATTGATATTTTTCTGGGTGGCAATAGTTTTTTCCATGGTAAACGTAATTGATTTGCTGTGTACATCATTTGGCAGGCTTGGTTCTGCATTTTACTTTGTAGTTACTTTAACAACCTCTTTATGTTTCCAGATCTGATGGATCTCTTCAATTACACCAGCAAAGATACCACACCTTCCTCTTGTTTTTTTTTTGGTAAAAAAAATATATTCAGTGATTCAGTCCCTTTTCATCACTCCTGACACAACTTGTGAGATGTTCGGAGCCAGTTTTCTTAGTTACTCCTACAGTTTTTTTAGAACATGGAGGCCTGAGCATTGGATGTATTTTCTGTTTCTGTGTAGTCCTGAATGGAGTGGAACATGGAGGCATCTTGAGATGATAAAGCGAAATAATTATATGCATAATTAGTATCACCGAACATATACATTCTATTCTGTGAACTGTACTTTTCACTTACTACACAATTTATGCATTGAAATTTGTCATTTGAGATTAGAAGTATTTTTCTTGTTGATGCCGCTGTTAAGATAGAAGACAAATGCTACCAACGTCAAGTCGTCAACTGAATGGGGCTGCTGGGGTGCTTCTGCATGTTCTACTGATGGGCAGTTTTCCATTCCAAGGAAACTCTGATCAGCAGATTTTGTCTGAAACTGACCTACTACGTTAAGTCGCTCAGCGAATTCTAGGTCCTTGCATGCCAACGAACCCGGCAATGGTGCACTATAAATTGTTCTGTTTCCACACTATGTATACGTTCTGAAAACAAAAGTTATTGTGTATAAATCACTAATATGTAAATATTATGTTAGTCCTAATATTTCATTTTCACTTATACCAATGATGCAAATTAATAGATCGTGTGTCGCTTTAACTTCATTAATGGCATCAACCTCATTTCGAAAGCCCTTCTTATTGGAGCACCAAATTGAATTAACATAGTTTTTTTCACCCATAGCAACGCACAGGCATTAGCTAGTAAATAAAAAACCCCCAACTCTTTTACATGTTCCTGCGAAAAAAGAAACTCTTTTACGTGCCATTTATTTACTGGTAAGAATTGTAAGATGATATGGAATAGGCCGCAATGTATCTCATCTGCGGCTCCATGTGCCGGTCCGTAAGGTCCTCTTTGCATGTTCCACCGAGATTTGAACTCGGGTGACTGGATTCAGAGTCCAATGTCCTAACCGCTAGACCATGGAACCTGTGTGTTTTCAAAGTGCCTCCAGGTCCATATTATCAGTTTCTGCAGCACAAATGCCCAAAAAGTTTCCACCAGAGGATAGAGCCTCCCCGTCTCTTTCTATGTGCCTTGCGCACACTTTTTCTGCACAGTGGAGACGTCTCCTAATCTCTTTCTTTCGGTGTGTATGAACGCGCTCGCGTATGGTGTAGATGGCGGGTGTGGAATGTGTGAGTTGCGTGCGTCCTGTCATATCCTCTCGGAAGAAAGAAGCTTATTACCAGGGGCGGACACAGCGGTGGGGCCCGTATCGCAGCAGTGGAACCCCTGTGGAGCCCTCGGCAAAGTTCTAATGTGTAGGGGGTTGAGACTTTCGAACAGCATTGTTGTTCAGCCCATGAAATATTTTCTGGGTCCGCCGCTGCTTATTACTATGTAAACTAGCAAGGAATATTGTGAAGTCCTCGAATTGATGAGGCAAGTATGTCTAGTTGTTAGGCTGAGCATGGTTGCCGTTCCCGCGATGCCATGCTTGACTTCACGGTCACTTTGTATAATCGTTTGGTTCTCCCGCAAATTTTGTGGGTTTATATGCGTGTATAAATATAATGCTTGGTCTGTGGTGTTGTAGGAACAACTTTTCATCACATATTTAGATACGTGCGTGCCGCACGGGCATGGCCACTGGTTAATATAAAAGATAACCAAGATGTAATCAAGAAAATATTCTCCATGACCGATATGACTCTGATTTAGATACATAGTATTAGCTAGACACTAGTCACAAAAAAAGTATTAGCTTGACACTAAATATTACATATTATATAAAAAAGTACTTATAAAGGGTCTGTTTGGTCACGTGTGTGGGAGAAGTGCTCGAAAAACGCATGTGACCAGGTACCACCTTCAAGGGCAGGATCCAAACACGCCAAAACTGAGTGTCCTGAAAGAAGTGGCCTGTAATTCTTCATGGATGCTTAAGAGTAGAGCTTATAATTCTTGGCGTCAAGGATTATTTGCCGGAGTCCTCCAATAGAGGCGATAATCGTCAGCAGCACGCCGATCACGATACAGATCTGAGCAAACAGCAATAGATCGATCGAGAACAGTAAGAGCATGGACAGTTAAAACTTAGATCGATAAAAGTAAGAGCATGGACAGTTAAAACTTACAATGTTAATGAACCATGTGAGGCCGTACTTCTTAGGCTTCCGCACCATCAGCCACATTATGCAAGGAATCTGCAGGCCATGGAAGAAAATTGAACTAGGTTGCATGCTGTGTGTAATAATATAATATATAATTAACAAGCAAGAAATAAACAAGCTCGATCATATCGATGGAAGTCTTACGAAATATGTCGTTGGCGCGAACCCGAAGCCTCCGAAGAATCCGAGCAGGCCGTCGAAGAAGGGGAAGGTCAAGCCGATGAACATCGTAGCGGCGACATAAGCTGAGCGGGACACGAAGCGGAGCCAGAAGCCCGGCGTGAACTGGTGCTTCTTGACGAGCACGGTCTCGATCATGTCGAACATGGGCATGGCGAAGACCTGGTAGCCGCCGATGACGTGGATGACGACCATGAGGTTGGCGGCGGCGATGAGCCACCGCGGCTTGTCGAGGGTGATGAGCACGTTGGGGTCGACGGAGCTGCCGAAGGCGTAGTACCCCGCGAAGGCGACGGAGAAGTAGCAGAGCGCGACGATGGCGTAGGCCACGACGACGCCGCGCCACATGGGCTTCTTGGACGGCTTCTCCGGGGTGGACGGGATGGTGGCCTGGATCTCCAGCACCACGTTGTGCGCCGCGTACGCGAACGACACGGTGCCCAGCGCGCTGAGCATGCCGAACGCCTGCCCCGACGTCGTGGTCGCCCTGAGGCCGTAGTCGATGGCGCCGGCCGTGGCCTCGGCACCCTTGATCGCCGACGTGCAGAAGGCGATCATGGAGTAGGCGAGGGACATGACGGCGGCGGCGCCCGAGACGGCAGAGATGGAGTTGAAGTTGGGGAGCTGGGAGAGGACGAAGTGCGGGCTGGCAAAGATCATGATCCAGAACGTGAGGCGGATGTCGTTGCAGCCGCGGCCCTGGCAGACGAGGTCGTGGAACTTCCTCAGCGACTGCCCGCCGGTGACCATGTACACGATGTCGGTGCCGACCATGACGATGATCTGCAGGGGCAGGATGATCCAGAGGCCCAGGCGCTCGCCGAACACGTGCTGCCCGAGCTCGTGGTACCGGTCGAAGCGCTTGCCGGGCACCATCTCGTGCATCTCCACCAGCTGCCACAGCGTGTACAGCGTGATCACGAACGACATCACGATCGCCACCGTCCCGAGACCCCATCCCAGCTGCGACATGGCGAAGGGGAGGCCGAGCACGCCGGCGCCGACCATCGCCGTCACGTTGTGGAACGCCGAGTAGTACCACTTGGCCGTGCGCGACGACGTGATGGGCAGCCAGTCGTCGAGGTTGACGCTCTTGAGCTTCTCCTCCTGCTTCCGTGCCTCCATCTTGATCTTGTTTGCCAACAACTAACGAGTTGCAGCTGCGGGGCGGTTTGATGATTTGATCTGTTTTCTGTTGTGGGGCTGTCCACGTGCATCCGGCGCGTATATTTATACACAGTCGTAATTACGATGGCAGAGAGACTAGGTTTCAGACGACTCATCAAGACCTTTGCTGGGATCGATCGGCTTTCCCTAGCCACTACGGCGGGAGAGAAACTGGGTTTCAAACGACTTGACAACAAAAGCACGTGCCGTGCCCGTCCCGTGAGCAAAGAAACATCGTCTCCTCGTATCCCCTTCGGCCTCTAGGTATACTTGGCCATCGGGCCGGCCCAGCCCGGCACAGCACGGGCCCGTGCCAGGCACGGCCCGGAGGATGTCGGGCCAGCACAGCACGCGGGCCTCCCGGGCCATGCCCAGCCGGGCGTCGTGCCTGACCAAGGGCCCAGGCACGGCCTGCTGGGCCGTTTTTTGGGCCGGGCCGGCACGAGAAGGCACGGCCTGCCAAGCATGCCAGGCTGGCCCGAGGCCCATAGAGAAGGGAAGGGGAGAGCAGGAGGCAGAGCGCCGCGGCAGGCGGCCGCCACCGCCGGCGCGCTCGCCCTGGAGGTGGGGCCGCGCGGGGACACCGCGCGCGGGAGGAAGACGGTTGCGCGTGCTTGAAGCCTTGAACCCTTGATCCGCCACCGGGGAGCGCGCCCGCCCTTGATCCGCCGCCTGGGATGCCACCACCCTGGATCCGCCGCCGAGGACCGCCACACGCCTCCTTGCGCGTGGATCTCGTCGTCCTCCACCTCCTCGCGCCGGATCTCGCGAAGCCGCCGGATCTGGATCTCGTCGGGGCTGCGAGCTCGGTGGATGCGCCGCCTACTCCTGGCTGCACCGCCGCCGTGGTTGGAGGGAGACGGGGCCGCGCTCGCTGCCGTGGTCGAGCCGCGTCGCCGTGGTTGGAGGGAGAGGGAGGAGGGGCGCCGCCATGGTGGGAGCGAGGAGGGTCGCCGACGTGGTTGGAGGGAGAGGGAGGGCCACCGAGGGAGGGAGAGAGGAGGTGGGGAGGCGAGGAGCCGAGGAGGAGGCGGCCGCGTGGGGAGGCGACTGGGGCGAGGTCACGAGGATAGGGTTCGGCCCTCGGGCGTGGCCGTGTCCGCGTGGGGACTGGGGAGGGGGCTGCGCTGCGCGGGCGGGCTGGTGGCCTGGTGCTCTTAGCAGGCCGGCTGGCCGGGCCGCTGTCGGGCCTCCCTCCATTTCTCGTGCTGGGCCGTGCTGGCCCACGGGCTTGGGGGTCAGCCCAAGCACGGCCTGAGCAGCGGGCCGGGCCAGCCCGGGCCCGAGTTTCATCGGGCCGTGCTGGGTTCGTGTCGGGCTTTTTTTCCGTGCTTCGTGTCGTGCCGTCGTACCTCGTGTTGCATGGCCAAGTATACCTCTAGGTCACCTCTCAAGTCCTCCCCCACCCCCCCAAACCCACTACAGACGTAGGCTGGAAGTAACCCAAATAGGTTTGCTAATAATATTGTATCAAATATTATTATAGCATAAGATCATGAATTAGGATATATTAATTTACAGAATGAAAGGTTAAAAGAAATAGAAAAATTAACATCAACTAGATGGAAAGGCATAAAATAATTCTCTCAACATTTTCTATATAATGCCACACCACTGCTAAGCAAGGATATAATAAAGCAATATTTGATTTTTTTTAATAAACTACCAGACTCTTTAGAAACTTTGATATTTGAAGAATACAAGAAAGAATCTTAAGGATATGTTATCACAAGCTATAACATTTGTGTTTAAACATCTAAGAAAAATATGCACAAGTATACAAGCCCAAAGTTCTACTCCCTCTGTCCCATCCCAAAATAAGTGTCGTTCTCGCTTCTCATGGAGTCAAAATTTTTAATTTTGACCAACTATATACAAAAAATATTAATATTTATAGTATATAATTAGTATCATTAGATAGATCATTGAATCTATTTTTGTAATAAACTTATTTGGAGATACAAATGTTGCTAATATTTATTATAAACCTAGTCAAAGTTAGAAAAAATTGACTGACACGGATACCATAGTGACTCTTATTTTCGAATGGAGGGAGTATGAAAAAAAGATCAGAATACGGGTTTTGCAATAAGATTGTGCAAATGCCTTTGTCATGTGGAGAAGAAAGGCATACTAATAAAGAAATATTATAAAACTCTAAGAAGAAAGAATCAAATTTTAGAACAAAGAAAAGATATTTCTTAAGAAGATTAGATAATAGAGCCTATTTTCTACACAAAAGAAATGCAAGAAGATATAATCCTAGAAAGACTTATGATAAAACATGCAGGTGTTTTATGTGTAACTCACCTGATCATTTAAGTAAACCATGTCCTAATAAAGATGAAAAGAGATACTCTAGCAAATATGAAGAACAAGAAAGAGAACTAGTACTGTAATAGATAGTGTCAATGAAAATATATTAGTTTGTGATGAAATAAAAGATGATGAGTCAATATATTCAATCATATAAACTGATAAAATAGAAAATGAGCTTTTAGAAGATGAAATAGATTTAATAGATGAGCTAGCTGGTCTAAAAATAGAAATGATGAATCAAGTAAAATATGAACATGATTGGATTAGAGGGAAGGGTAATTACAATATTAAATGTGCATATTGTGCATACTATCCAAGTCAAGACAATAGGTTTACATGCAGCCTTTGTTTAACGTACAAGCTTGTGCCTCAGCCTAAAACCAACAAACCAGAAGTGGAGACAAAAAAATAGAGGTAGAACCTGAAGACAGAGTATTGTCAAGCAGAATTAGAAATCTAGAGAATAGGATAAATAATTTAGAAGCAGAGTTAGAATAAATAACATATAGGCTTGCCCAAGATAACCATCCTAATACTTCAGAGCAGAAGCTGAAGGCTGTTGCAAATATAGAACAAGTTATTCCCAGTAATAAGTTATACAACAAGACAAAAGATACTACTCTCAGTAACTCTATGTGTTGTTTTGCAGGAATGAAGAAGAATGAAAACGATGAAAATAAATATGGTCACAATATTCCTTATGAGTTCCTTATCCCTAGAATAAGCTTTAAGATGGAACAAATATTATCATATTTCACGCAAGATATCATTGATCTCATAATGAAAAAAAATGCTGAAATACAACAAGAAAACATCCCAGGATATCCAAAATTATTTCATGAATCTTTATAAAGGAAATAAGAGACATCAAGGAATAGCATTCAATACTCATATTCTTCCATTACTCCACCTAGATGACAAGCTGGTCATCAAGTCTCACCACCCATATCTGATACTAAAAGCTGATATAAACTTAAAATATTTCAGAAGCATACAAAGGAATAATACCCAAAGGCCCTGTTAGCTTCTCTTATAATCTGTCTTGTTCAGCTTGTTTTTCAGCCGGAACAGTGTTTTTCTCTCATAACAAATCAGCCGGAGCAGTGTTTCGGCTTGTTTTTTCAGCGAAGCGACCGGGGCCAAAATATCTCCCTACGGACCATCATTGATCATGGATACCATACTATTTATGGAACATTGGAAGAAATCCAACACTCTGATCTGGGAAAAGCTATCAAAGAAGCATGTAAAAGGCTATCATATATGCAAGGAAGATACAAAATACTCATATTTATATGATATATCATTCAAATCCACCAAGATTTACGCAGCCAAAAAGGTCCGCGACTCATATGTATATCACCAAGGTGGTATCTATGGGTTTCTGAACACATGGCCCTCAGATTTGTCTTAAGAACGTGAAGAATGGTTCTCCATGAAAATAAATCATGATAACCAGAGAATATTTAATGAAGCTAATGAAATAGAAGGAAATGAAATATTAGATTCGTCAATATCCCTATATATCAATGGCGAGCTATAGAACAATACTTTTATATATCAATTTTCCGGCGTGGAGGACCTGCCCTACACTCCGGATTTGATACCTAATGCTATCAATTGTGCGAGTGGGGAAGACCCCCTAAGCCACATCCAAAAAAAAATATTTGAAAATAAATAAATAAACATATACATATTATGCACCACGTGTTCGTCTGAGACGTGCTCTGAAATAGTATATACTGCCAGCAACTATGCAGCGGCTGCTGATGCGGTGCAAAACCCGCTGCATTAGGCCTAATCGCCATGTGCGAGGCTGAACGCGTGCAACACAAAGACCTCAGTTACAAGCCACGAGGAAAGACGTTCCTCAAACACATGACACGAGGAAAGCGCAGGAGAATCCCGAAGGGTGGTCATTATTCGATCCCATGCAATTAATAGAATATTAAATATATGCGGTGCGTGACAGCTGTTGTCCAGGTGTACAACAATAAACCCTTCGATACTGGTAAAAAAAGGCTCGACATCAATCGACCTGTTAGCTGGTTGGTTTTTGGGCTGGTTTGGACTGACTGGTGCTGGTTTATTGTGAGAGAAAAATACTATTGACAGGCTGGTTTGGGCTGATCGAAACCAACAAACGAACAGGCTAAATGAAGGAGCAGCAAGAGAGGAGGAAGCTAGAGTCCAGAAGCACAGCGCGAGTGTGAGTGAGAGTATTGTAGTCCTAGTTTCCCACTTCAACGTGTAGTCTCTGTAGTCCTGAGCAGGAGTAGTGCCTCGCCTGTAGTGATTTTTTTTTAATTTTAACCTTTTTTTAATATAATTTCAAATCTAACATTGATGATTTTTTTTAAACTAACATTTTTCACCGCACCTATTGCTCTGGCGCGGCCAAATACCTGTGCCGCGTCACAGGGCTGACGTGCCGTGGGGCGGCCGGGGGGCCGTTGACGTGGCCGGTCCTGCCGCGCCACCCATCATGGCGCGGCAATGCCGCGCCCTGATCTGTGGCGCGGCAGAACCAGATATATACCGCGCACGACCCGCCCGCCCGCACGCACCCTGTCTTGCCCGCTCGCCCGACGCCCGAACGCTGCCGCCGCCGCACGCGCCCGCCCGTCCACGCCGCGCACGCGCCCGCCCGGCCTCGCCTTGCCCCGCCCGCGCCCGCACGGCCCGGCCTCGGCCGCTCGCCCACATCGCGCCCGGCCACTCCCGCCGTGCCACGAACGCCGGCGCGTCAAGGCCGCCCGCTCCTAAGGGACCTCCCTCTCGATTTCATATTTTTTTGTTATTATGTAGTATAGTTAGTATTTTTTGTATCTACTATTAGTGTCTTTGACCAAATTTATATAATAGCGTACTAATATTTATGATACTTTCGTAATAAACTTATTAGGAGATAGAAATATTGATACTCGAGAAGCAAGATGTGTATTTATTTTGAGACGAAGATAGAAATAATGATACCGTTTTTTTAGTTTTGATCAAACTTAAACATATTTGACTACTCGAGAAGTAAGATGTGTATTTATTTTGAGACGGAGAGATTACTTGTAATTTTAGAACCAAATTTTTATATGGATGTATTATATATTTATTATCTAGTATACTTAGGACTTTGGGTTTAGAGATTTAGGCTAGTTAGGTTAGTGAATTTGTTTGTGAACTTACTAATGTTAACTTGAATTTTGTTAATTTGAATACTCTAACGCTTTGTTTATCAATTTATAATAGGATGGCCTCTCCCACGCAGCACCCGTTGTACCCCATTCTGGAGGTGGAGTACGACGACCAGCACCGAGCACACATCTTGAGTGACAACGACGCAGAGGTGTCCTTGCCTCCTTTGAGGCCCCGCACTCACACCAGGGCGCATCAGTGGGACGAGCGTTATACGCCGTACATACGGTGTGCCGACTTCCTCGAGCTTGTCCATGTTGTCAACCACGGTCTTCCGCCCCTTGATTCATCACTACTTACTGCAGCTGTAGACATGTGCGAGTGCATTCTTTGTACGTAAACTTTCTTGTAACAAATTGAAGGCAACTAACAGTCGTTCTATTCTTATAATAGGTGGAGGCCTGAGACCCACACGTTCCACCTACCTTGTGGCGAGATGACCTTGACGTTGCAGGACGTGAAGGCTATTTTAGGCCTTCGGTTGGGGGGACTTCCAGTGACATGGATAGTTGACAACGATCACTAGAGGGAGCTGGTGGCTCTGTTTACTGGTTTTCTTCCACCGGACGACGATGCTTTCAAGAAAAATAAGTGAGTAATTCAAGCCTATTTAATACTTACATTGCTTTACAGCTGGCATCGGGTCTCATTTTCTTTGATCAATTACAGGAAAAGTTCCGGTGTTTCGTCGTCCTGGATCACAGAGCGCTTTGAGTACTTGGACCCACAAGCTGAGGAGGCACAGATGGACAGGTTTGCTCGAGTGTAGCTCTGGCACTTTCTTGGTGCTTTCCTCTTCCCAGACGCCTTGGGCAACACCATCAGCTGGATCTTCCTTGACATACTTCGCCAGCCGTGGGAGAACATAGCGGGGTACAGCTGGGGCAGCGCAGTCCTGGCATGGACATATCGACAACTATACGTTGCCTGCTGTCGCACCTCAGGACATGCGAACCCTGGGGGTTGCTCCTACCTACTCCAGGTTTGGTGTTGGGAACGATTGTCCGTTGAGAGGCCCCTTAATAATGGTTTACCGGTAAGTACTTCGATTCATTATATTCTTTCAGGTAGTTAGATATGATTAGATTATTTGTTGCTAATTCATTATCATGTTCAATGCAGCAATGGAACGGGCATGATACACTCCCTACAGCTCTGTATATCTGGACAGAAGCACAGTTAGTTAGAGGGAATGCGTAGCGCAAGTATAGGGAGTATACGGACGGTCTCGACATCTTGACACAGCATCAGGTTACGCTCTCTATACTATCGTAGCAGTGTCTTCTTCGATGTACACTATATCACAACCTAACACAATTACGAAATTTCAGGTGTTTTAGTGTCATTGGGATTCTCCGGAGCTCTAGGACTATTTAAGTCCTGTCACTAGGGACGAGTCACATGAGTATTGCTGCGACGTCCCTCTTATTTTCTTCCATGTGGTCGAGATTCACTTGCCCATTCGGGTCTGCAGATAGTTTGGAAGAATGATAGGCTGTCCATCACTGCTTTGCTCCACCAATCAAGTATTGTACGGGTGCGTTATCGATTAATAACAATGCTATAATTCAGATGTGTGTTTGGTACAACTAATATCGTTTTGTTGTAGGTTTGACCGCAGGAAGAGGTACAAGACCAAGGATTGGCGCGTGACACACAGCTCGTACATCCATTTGTGGCAGACTAGGGTACCACATGCGGTCCTTGCGGGTCCTCCATATGACCAGCACACCTTCGATGAGTACATGCGGTGGCTTCACAGGTCTACGAGGACACATATCAAGCCTCCGTACACTGACGTGGTGATTGACGAGGACTCGGAGGAAGATGTCATCAAAGATGTGTACGACGTCAGCACTAGGGAGGACACACAGCTACAGAGAGCCCCGCTTCAAAGATACGTGGTAAGATACTTGAATGGTACAATTTGTTATCCTTTTGGTATTAAGTATGCATACTAAAACTATCCAACCGCGTTTCTGTATCTAGGCGACACAATTGTCAAGGCTGTCCAACGAAGCAGCGTTCCCGCTTCACGAGTCTAGAGGGCAGGGGCCAGGCGTTCTCGTAGCTTTTATGGAGGTAAACATAAACTTGTCCGTTTCAAAAATATTTCTTTATTGTATATGCGTTTGGCTAATGAACTAACTTTAACGTCTATTTATGCAGAAGGTGAAGAAGAGCTGCAGGAAGCTAGCTCAGAAGTTGAGCTGCATGGACACTCCTTATGAGGAACCGCCACTCCCCGCGTGGACGGGTGGCACGTCTTCAGCCTCTTTGAGGACACCAGCCGGCTCTTCTCAGGCGATGACGCAGGGTGCCACTTCCGCGGTGCGTACACCACCATATCATAGCGCTGAGAAGGACCCTACAACCGAGGACGACGATGAACCCCCGGGCTTCCGCGGACAACATGGCCAGTGGGACGAATGGCCGCAGGACGAGATCGGTATGTCTCAGCTAGGTGGTGACCCGTTTGGCACCCAAGGAGCCTCACAGGTACTAACAAAGATAGTTTGTTTCAGTACGTAGGCTCCATGAACTAACGATCATAAAGAATTATAAGTAATCGTGCGTATCATATACCTGCAGGGTACGAGCCGTATGCACCGTCGACGCGACCATACCGACGTTGGCTACACTCCCAATGTGTTGCCAACAAATCCGAAGAGACAGAGGCGTCCGAGGGATCCTTACACTCCTGGGTCTTAGTTTGTTTAGGTCAAACGAATATTGACATCCAAAACTTACGGGGTTATTTGGTTATGTTATGTCAAACTTATGTCAAAACAATGAATACGTTATGTGGCAGCTTGTCAACTTGCTTCTTATTCGTTTCGTTGAGTTGCGGCAGCACTGCCGGCGAGATTAAGTACCTTGTGTTCGTAATTGATTAGTTAAAATGGTATCTGGACACCGGTGGTAATTTTTCGTAATTGATTAGTTAAAATGGTGCATAACCGTATTATGAAAGACGAAAAACTAATCATTGGCTTATCAAATTCTCTATTCGACCGTGAAAAAACTCAACAATATACTGGCGCGACGCGTTTCGATTCTACCATCCAGGTAGCCCGGGCCGGCGGCGGGCGCAGCGGCCAGGTGGTGTGGCTGCTCGTGCGGTATGTTTGGTCCAGCCGCGCCACGCAATACGGCGCAGCACTACCGCGCCAGGGTTGGTGGTGCGGCACTGCCGCGCCATGGTCGGTGGCGCGGCAAGACCGACCACGTCAGCGCCCCCCCCCCCCCGGCCGCCCCACGCCACGTCAGCCCTGTGCCGCGCCACCATGCATGGCGCAGCATAGACATTTAGCCGCGCCAGGGCAATAGGCGCGGCCAAAAGTGTTAGTTTAAAAAAAATCATCTGTGTTAGATTTAAAATTATATTAAAAAAAAGGTTAAAATTAAAAAAAAAATCCCTGTAGTCCGCTCTTATAGAGCGTGTGTTAGTAGTGCCTCGCAGTTCGTGTGTTCAAGGTCTCCCGAGAGGAAAGACGTATGTAAATATGTTTATTTTAATAAAGCAGTTTAACTTTGAAAACCCTGTTGTTTGTTTGGTGTGATCTCACGAGATGAGTCTCTATGCTATGCTAAGGACCTTATAGGAGAAACTTCTGCGTGTGTTTTTGTTTTTGTTTTAGCCAGAGATAGGCGTCTGAGAGAACCCATGTAGAAAAGTATTTTGTTCGGGTGAAACTGTACGAGTCGATAGTAGCTTGTTAAAGTGTGCCATGACTAGAGAATATTAGAGAAAAGAAAATCCCTTCATTGAATATAGACTCGCGATAAATACGGTGAGTAACATGGGCAGAGCGTGAATTTGGACATAGGCGGCTGTTCAAAGCAGTAGCGATCATGCATTATTAGAAAATACGTATTGCCAGAGTATATATAGTAGCGGAGCTAGAAATTTTTAGGAGCTTATATATAGAAGTATTAATTTAATATAAATAAAAAAAAATCTTTTTGCACTCGCTGATGAGCCCAGCGGCTGCCCGGTGTCGCGAAGTGGTGTTTTGTGTTACAATATAAAAGAAACCTTAAAACTAAAAAAAGGACACTAGGTACTTCAAAGAAAAATAAAAAAATAATCAACCATAGGTCTCTAACATTCACCGGATCAATGATCAAATTAATTCTTAAGCTAGAAAAAAGAAATCACGGTATTAACATGAACAAAGAAGATAACATGAAGACTAATTCCAAAATAATATAAATGCTATTGGATATCGATTCAGAAGGAGAGTGTTGACGTTGGAGATGATCCAAATCACACATCAGCAGGGCCTTGAACGCCTAAGAGGTTGTGATCAACTTGCAACATAGCAAGAACACTGCATAATCAATGAAGCCGATCTAGAGACCGGTTAGGCTGATGTAGAGCTCGTTCTTGGTCCGAAAAGTTCCCGAACTTCTCCCGAGAAGACCCGTCAGGGAGGAGTGTGTGGAGGATCTCTTAGGACCAGCAAGGCCACCTAGGATTCTTGGTCGGAAAAGTTCCCAAACTTCTATCGAGAAGACCCGTCAGGGAGGAGCACGTGGACGATCTCCTAGGACCGGCAAGGCCACCTAGGATGCCCACAAATCTCACCGGAAGACGTGCCAAACAGCAAGAGGGGTTGGAAAAGGAGTAATAAATGGTGTAGTAGATGCGTTTTTGATCGATTGGATAGATGAAAACTTAATTGGCCGTGATTCTCTCATATATATATAGAGGGGGTGGTCTTATCCCAATAAAAAACATTTCCAAATAGTAATCTCCACGTTTCCCACGTCCAAAAATTGACTTTTGGAAGTCTCCTAGTCGGTTTCCAGAGAGGAGTTGGCTTAGCCGATAGGGGGAGTAGACTAAGTTGACTTTTGCGGGCTCGGGCAGGCGCCTCGGCTGGCTAGGAAGAGTCGGCTTAACAGACTCTGGCAGTCGGCTAAGACGACTGGGGGCTGCCTGGGTCGGCTAAGCCGACTGGCTGTGGCTCGCCGTCTTTCTCCGCATGATTTCTTCAATAATTTGCTGCGCCGTTTGACCTCCAATATGTCCAAGGTGTTTATAACTCTCTGGTGATGCCCGAAATCCACTGGGAACATTTTCGAGTGTCAACAGAGAGCAAACAAGAAAGCACTAATTACATTTAACAAGTTAATTAGAGAATGTACTGTGAGGATGAACTAGATATTTGATAGACAACATTAAAAGAAACAAAAGAGATGAAGAAAATAATAGAAAGATTAATTTGAACTATATAAGATGCTATTAGTGAAAAAATTAAGTATAAGTAACATCATTAGCTAGCTAGTTGGAACCTTAAACAACTAATTAAGGAGATGTATCGTGGGGTGCTGCCCCACTTCCCTCGGCCACGAGTGAATACTAAGTAGAACTACCACAACTGCGTCTGTACGAACTGGCCGTCTTGTTGGCTGCGTCAGCCACCAAGATCTTGCATATATATTTTTGCTAATATTTTCTCCTATTACAAGTATAATTATATAGCACTACTTTGTATTCATGGAACAGTAGTACGATACTATCCTATATAAATTTTCTAATCAACAAAAATTTCTTTTCCTAACCACAAATTGATATCAAAAGGCGATTCGTGGTTCCCAAAATATATACGATTCTGTTGATTTTTAAACATGAAAATTAATTAATGTGCTACAAAGTAGATGTCAGTTTGGTCTCGTCATTTATGGTTGCCACAACAACCATTCTTTATGTTTAAAAATATACAGAATCAATTCAAGTTTGAATATTTATTGTTGCCATAACAACCAATCTGTATATTTTTGCTAAAAGGATCACGGGATGGAATCATTGGAGTCTCCTTCCACAAATACCAGGGATTTCCTTTTTATTAAAATATAAAGGCTCACGGTATGGAATGCTAGGAGAAGAGGCTTGTCATACGTCTGATGGGAGCCCCCAGCTAGAGCTAACGGGCCGAGCAGGGCCCAAAGAGAGGCGCCGGGCAGCCCCAGCGTGCCATAGAGGGACTGCACGTGCGTCAGGGAGGGGCGCTGTCGTCCTCGCCGCCGTCATCTTCTGGAATGAGTTATCGTAATAGAGTTTGGTTAGTTATGGAAGGAAGAATCCAATATATAAGGATCTCCCATATAGTTGCTTGGGATACAAGTTCACTATGGACTATAAATACAAGGGGGATATAATCAATCTAATCAAGTAATAGAAGAGCGATTGCTCCCTTCTACCCCTCTCTCCCTTCCCTCTCCTACGCCAGCCACCTCTCTCCCTACGCCATCTCCTTCTCCTCTCTCCCCAAACCCTAGCCGCCACCTCTCCTCCACCATAGCAGCCACCCCTAACCCTAGCCGCCACATCCCTAGGGCCCCCTCCCAACAGGGTTTTTACCCCTGGTATCCAGAGGCCAGACGATCCGCTGGCCACCACCACCAATATCATCGACATTGACTGTTGGGGATTTGACTTCGTCACAAAACTTAACCCCTGAACTTTGGAATTATATTTGTAATTTCTATAACAAAGTTTGCCTGCAGGAAAGTAAAAGGCGAAGATGATATTTTGACTTTGCCCAAGAAGATTCAACTTCGCTACAAATAAAGAAAAGACTGGAACAAGTCGGAAGCAAAGACAAGATTTTGACTTCGCTTGACAAACGAAGTCAGGAGAAGATAAAACAAGAATTGGCAAAGTCTAAAGACAACTTCTTTAGAAAGATTGGCAAGTACAAGTTGAAGAATGAAGTCTAGAATAGCGAAAAAGATAACTTCGCACCTGTAGTTTAAAGGGGTTGTATTGATTAAAGAGAGGGGTAAAAAGGTCATTTGTATGAAAACACGAAGGCTAGGACCTCTATAAGTACCCCCTCTGACATGTACTGTAAGGGGATGAAATGATTGGAAGAAGTTTGACGAGTTCTTCGCTAGCCGCGAAAATTCTCCTCCAATAGCAGACCCACCTCAACCAGAACTCACCACTCCGGAGATCGCATACAAAGGAAGAGCACCATCAACAACAATGCCCTCCTCATAGCTCCCTCAACTGATAGCAGATCCCAAACTGCGTTTGGGAGAAATCTACGTAGCACCCACATCTACATCAGCAATGCTCGCACCAAGGACGCCCACAACATCAACATCAACCATGGCTACAGCCACCTTTGGCTACATCAACAACCTCTGGTATGCATCTTATCATCTGATAGGCGGCGCCCAGCAGTGGTACATGTGCCTCACATAGGACAAGGTGATGACTGACTTGGAGTTCTTCGCCCACTATGTCGATGAGCGCTTTGGCCCCCCTACCCGATGCAACCCACTAGGCGAGCTCATGTCCCTGCACAAGACTGGCACCGTCGACAACTACACAGAGCGCTTCCTAGCACACGTGGCTCGGGCCGGAGTACTAGATGAATAGCAACAGGTGAACATCTACACCGCCGAATTACTAGAGTGCATGCAGATCGACGTCGAGCTCTAGAACCTACAGGACATGGAAATGACCATGTCCCTCACTCGGGCGTGCGAACGATGACTAACAGTGATTTGTGACACCAACAACTCGACTAACCGATCGTTGACCCTAAAGGCGCCCTCATCGACAACCTTGACACCAGCATCTACAACAATGACACTGTTAGTTCCACCATGGCGCCTCACCGTCGAGGAGATGGCGGAACACCGCCTATCGAGGCTATGCTTCAACTATGATGAGCCCTTCACCCGTGGCCACAAGTGCACACATCTCTTCGACTACGATGCCAACGACTTCGACGACAGCCTCCTCATGATGATAGGTACGACACAGCCTGCTGTTCGTGGCTGCCACCCAATGTACCTTGCAGGAGCAGTGTTGGGCACTGGCACCCACATACTGGTCGACATAGGTGCCACGCACAACGTGATCGACATCAACTTCGCTCGTCTCATTGACCTCCTCGAGAAGCGTATCAACACCATGACCCTCATTGGCAGCGGCAATGAAGTGTCATGCTAGGCGGCATGCTTTAGCACCCTATGGGGGTATGCCGCTCGGTATCCTCAAGACAAGACATGGGCTGCACCATCAGAGGTGGCCCAGCCCACAAGATCAAGGCATGCACGGCACTGCTCGGCGTGCACCGTAAGACATTGTATAGTACCAAATAGGCTACTTTACTTGTAACCCTATCCCTCCAGACTATATAAGGAGAGGCAGGGGTCCCCTAGCGGACAAGATCTATCTACTACATCTCAATACAATACACCAAAGACACAGGACGTAGGGTATTACATCGATCAGACGGCCTGAACCTGTCTAAATCAATGGACGTAGGGTATTACATAGAATATCATCGGCAGTCCTCCGAGGGGTATCCCACGAAGGTAGATTTGTCGGTGGGGGTGCACGATCAGGAACCGGATGGTGACACAAGGCGCAGAGACAACGATTTAGATAGGTTCAGGTCGTTTGATCGACGTAATACCCTATGTCCTGTGTCTTTGGTGTATTGTAATGAGATGTAGTAGATAGATCTTGTCCGCTAGGGGACCCCTGTCTCTCCTTATATAGTCTGGAGGGACAGGGTTACAACTAAAGTATCCTATTTGGTACTATACAATGTCTTGCGGTGCATGCCAAGCAGCGACATGCATGCCTTGATTTACTTGTAACCCTATCCAACTGTCAATAGAATATCATCAGCAGTCCTCCGAGGGATATCCCACGAAGGTAGATTTGTCGGTGGGGGTGCACATAATCAGGAACCGGATGGTGACACAAGGCGCAGAGACAGCGATTTAGATAGGTTCGGGTCGTTTGATCAACGTAATACCCTATGTCATGTGTCTTTGGTGTATTGTAATAAGATGTAGTAGATAGATCTTGTCCGCTAGGGGACCCCTGCCTCTCCTTATATAGTCTAGAGGGACAGGGTTACAACTAAAGTATTCTATTTGGTACTATACAATATCTTGCGGTGCATGCTGAGCAGCGCCATGCACGCCTTGATCTTGTGGGCTGGGCCAGCTCTGATGGTGCGGCTCATGTCTTGTCTTGAGGATACCGGGGGCCATACCCCCATAGCTAGTCCCCGAGCCTGATAGTAGGTGATGTAGTCACGTGGTGCCAGGGTCAGAAAGTAGAAGACCAGCCGAGCAGGCAGCCAGTCCCCGGGCGTAGCCTCGAGATGAGAAAAGCGCACATTCGCCGCAAGGTGAAGTGTGCCCACTTAGTCCCCGAGCCTACTGGAAGATGAAGAATGAATCTTGTAGCAGGGTCAAAGAAAGAGAAGTCTGAAAGCTTACTAACGTCATCTGATATGCGCGTATCAAGACCCCAGATGTGCTACCCAAGATCAGCACCCTGATCCGAACAACATGGAGTAGCTTGATAGCACACCGACGAGACGTAGCAAGATCCGAGCAGCAAGGGAGTCCCTAGCGTCGCTGGCGATGACCGAGCACTGAGGAGCGAGGAGTCCCCGACATCGCTGGCGATGTCCGAGCACCGAGGAGCGAGGAGTCCCCAGCAATGACCGAGCACCGAGGAGTCCTCGGCATAGGCGGTGATGTCCAAGCACCGAGGAGTCCCTGGTGAAGCTGGCGATGACCGAGTACCGAGGAGCAAAGAGTCCTAGGTGTCGCTGGTGATGTCCGAGCACCAAGGAGCAAGGAGTCCCCGGCGTCACCGGCGATGACCGAGCACCGAGGAGTCCTTAGCGTAGGCGGTGATGTCCGAGCACCGAGGAGTCCCCGGTGAAGCTAGCGATGACTGAGCACCGAGGAGCGAAGAGTCCCTGGTGTCGCTGGTGATGACCAAGCATCGAGGAGCGAGGAGTCCCCGGTGAAGCTGGCAATGACCGAGCACCGAGGAGCAAAGAGTCCCCAGTGTCGCTAGCGATGTCCGAGCACTGAGGAATCCCGATGTCCGAGCACCGAGGAGTTCCCGGCGCAGCTGGCGACGTTCGTGCAGCGAGGAGTTCTCGGCGTAGCTGGCGATATCCAAGCACCGAGGAGTTCCCGATGTAGGCGGCAATGTCTGAGCACCGAGGAGCGAGGAGTCCCTAGCATCGCTGGCGATGTCCGAGCACCGAGGAGCGAGGAGTCCCCGGCGTCGCTGGTGATAACCGAGCACCGAGGCATGAGGAGTCCTCGGTGTAGGTGACGATGTCCGAGCACCTAGGAGCAAGGAGTCCCCGGCGTCACTGGCGATGTCCAAGCACCGAGGAGCGAGGAGTCCTCGGCATCGCTGGCGATGTCCGAGGACCGAGGAGTCCCTGGCATAGGTGGCGATGTCCAAGCACCAAGGAGCGAGGAGTCCCCGGCATTGCTGGCGATGTCCGAGCATCGAGGAGCGAGGAGTCCTCGGCATCGCTGGCGATGACCGAACACCGAGGAGCAAGGAGTCTTCATCGTCGTTGGCGATGACCGAGCACCAAGGAGCAAGGAGTCCTCGGCATCGCTGGCGATGACCTAGTACCGAGGAGCGAGGAGTCCCCAGCATCGCTGGTGATGATCGAGCACTAAGGAGAGAGGAGTCCCCAGCGTCGTTGGTGATGACCGAGCACCGAGGAGCGAGGAGTCCCCGGTGTCGCTGTCGATGTCCGAGCACCGAGGAGCGAGGAGTCCCTAGCGTCACCGGCGATGACCGAGCACCAAGGAGTCCCTGGCGTAGGCGGCGATGTCTGAGCACTGAGAAGTCCTCGGCGTAGGCGGCAAGGTCCGAGCACCGAGGAGTCCCCAGCGTAGGCGGTGAGGTCCAAGCACCGACGTAGCTGATGACGTCCTTGTGGTGAAGTGTGCCCACTTAGTCCTCGAGCACAAAGTATCCGTGTGCCGAGGAGTAACCGACGTAGCTGGCGATGAAGCATGAGCGACAAACAGTCTGGTCAACTGGTTGGCGGTGAAGTGAGCATTGAGTAGAAGCGACCGGCAAACAGTCCGATCAACTAGTCAGCGACAGAGTCCATGAACCAAGTGGTCCAACCAGTAGATCGGTGGAAAAGTCTGAGCACCAGGTGGTCCGATTACCTAGACGAATATCCTGCAATACAAACATGTAGAACGGGTAGTACATGATGTAAAAATAAATGAACTCTAGAGAAAAATCAGTAATGGTGATGAAACGGCGTATGCAGTTCGGCGATCAGTTGGCATGAAGATATATTTATATTTAATATAAACCGCCCGAATAGTTAGTGTGTAGCAGAGTCTCCAGCCCTAGTTAGCCTGTTAACCATAACGTGGAGCGCGAAGCTCGTGCACGTGTAGGAGGAATAGGCATGACCAAGGAGCCATTGCCGACCACCCATAACACAGAGGGCAGACGCTCATGCACATGTAGGGAGGAGCCCAAGACAGGGCCATCTCTGGAGGCGTCTGAGCATCAACAGGACTATTTAGGGGTTCGGAAAATCGTTTGGAGAGCAAATATGGAGAAAATAGTTCAGAGAAACATTGCGGTGATATATGGAGACTAGATAATATTTAGAAAAAATATTAAAGTGTGACTTAGCTTTGGATGGAGCGTCTAGTTAGTGACGTATGGCGTTATCTGGTCGACGAGAGGATGGATGTCTTCAACTTGGTTGGCGAATCTGCCCCTCAGGGCATGTTGGTAAGCAGCGGCGGTGGCGTTGGTGAACCCGAAGGGTAGGGCCGTAACCCCTGGAGTTTCCCAAGCAGCCTCCGATAGATCTAGATCGGAGGGTGGTCAGCGCTGAACCAGAGTGCCAGAGCCGATTCGGTGATGGAGAGGCAATCGACGAGCTTCAGACCGACCTGATCGATGGATATGATCAGATCGTCATCATTGATCTCCCTCCTCTGGTAGCAAGGAAGCGGGAGGTGAGTTGTTGATGAAGGTGACCTCAAAGGTGGTTTTGAGATCGGATCTATTGTTGCGGGGGCTGATGTAGCTAGCGATGAATCGTCATCGTCGATCGGCATGGATCTCCACAAGATTGATGACGAGAACGCGCTATTGATTTGAGGTCCATCTGGCTCGCCATGGATCAAGCGCGCTCTCCTACCTGGCATGCCAACTATCGATAGAATATTGTCGACAGTCCTCTGAGGGGTATCCCACAAAGGTAGATTTGTCGGTGGGGGTGTGCGTAATCAGGAACCGGATGGTGACACAAGGTGCAGAGATAGCAATTTAGACAGGTTCGGGCCATTTGATTGACATAATACCCTACGTCCTGTGTCTTTGGTGTATTATATTGAGATGTAGTTGTTGATACAGAATTTTGTCCCATGCCGAGGACACACGCAGCAAGCCAGAAGGGTCCGCTCAATGGAGCAGATCCGCCTAGCTTCAGCGCAGGGGTGGTCGATCCTACGCAATCCTCCTGAGGCGTGCCAGTCAATTTGACCCTACAATTGACAAGGAGAGAAAGTTCATCAGTAATTAAGGGCGAAACTTGCCGATGTGATCAGACAGTCCTGAATGTATGGCTGTGAGAGCCGATATGAAAGGAAATCGGCTAAATAGCCGATTCTAGTATATTCATGAGAATAAGTCAGTTAGAGCTCATGGGGTCGTGTGAAGAGAATCGGTTATCATTCAGGATAAACATCATTTAAACGAATATTAATCAGTGGCAATAAGATATCAATGATGATCAGTTCATGCTGAGCCAATGATTACGAGTAACCAAACTCCTTTTTATATAAAGAAACAATTCAACATTACTTAATCATTTAATAAAGATAAATCTAATGAACATGTTAGATCTCATCTATTAATTGCTGTTGCCTTTTACACCTTCCATTAATTGTTGTTGCCTTTTACACATCCTGAGGCACCCATCCCTTCGCTTCAGGTCTTCAAATACCGGTTGGTGGTTTCAGCCTCGAATACATCCTTACTTGTAACTGTTTCTCCGCTCTTCTCTGCCTGTTGAAACCTTGTAGCGGTTCTCTTTCTCCCTTTCGTAGATCCAATCGTTCTTCCATGGCTGGCGAAGATAACCGAGGTAAGCACGTGGCAGAGGAAATCTCGGAGGAGAGTATGCCAATGAACCAGCGTCTCCGATGCATGAGGTGAGATCAACATTTCTTGTTCATGATAATGAATAGTTCTGACTCGCCTGCAGGTTTGTTGTGAATGACAGCCTTTGCCCTCTCTTAAGGGCCGGCAGGCCTTCTGACATCGCATCTTCTGTCCTGGCTTCGTTGTCGGATTCCTCTGACTCCTATAATGGAGACGACACCAGCGCTACCTTCATGAGTGGAGGATGGCCCAGAATTGTTATTCTGAGGTGACTTGGGAGAACGGCCAATTGGAGATTCGCCTCGGGGTTTCTGAGGCCGCCCTTCATGTGGCTGAGGAGGAGGCCAGCACCATCCGAGCGTGGCTGGCAAAATCCGACACCATGGTGGCGGGTAAGACGAATCCCATGTAGGCTTTTTACTCTGACTTCCATTATCTTCATCTTGACCGTTTTCTTGTCCTTGTGATTGTCAGCCCTGACAGCTCAGTTGGAATCTCTCCAATTGGTGGCGAACTCGGCCATAGATGCTGTCAATGCCTGGGGTTCCTCCATCGATGCTTGTCTCCAAGACGTCCCAGTCCACGTTCGGGAGATTGCCCTTCATGGCGTTCGTCATGGTGCGGCGGTGGCGCTGACCACGGCACAAGTCCAAACTGGGTACAAGCTTCAAGCCATGGAAACAGGTTTCCCAATGGGCAACGACCCTGAGGAGCACAAGGACCTGCTTGAAGAACTCACCGTGGCAGCGGAGGCCATAGTAGACATCACATCGGCTCAGGATGTGGTGAACAAGGTCTTTGATTAGTTTGTGCTTAGGGTAATCTGATGAACAACGACTCCTATTCTTTCATGAATATGTTTCAATGTGATGCCTTCATGCATGACTGTGAATGTCTCTTGCCCTTTTTGTTTTTTGCTCTTGAGGCGATACGCATTGTATTGGCTTTTACGTCTTTAAAGATCTTTATTTTTTGAACTAGAGGCGATACCTTCTGGTACCGGCTATTAGAGCTGAGAACGAATCAGCTATCAGATGTTGATCAGACGCTAGGATAATGTCCCATAGAACTTTCAATATCAAATGTCAGACGAGTTATTAACCCAGGTCAAGCGTCCTATTAAGTGAAATAGAACTTCTCTTAAGAAATCCATTAACTCTGAATCACACTCACACTTTAACTCAGTCTTCACATACGTCGGCCTAAACCCATCTCCAAGACTTAATACTCATTTTTCCTTTGATCCAACGGCCGACGTGAAGCTATGACTTTTTTACTAAAATAAACTCTCAGAGTCGATCGCTTGCATTAGCTGTTGGCTTTCATTGCTGATCTTAATGAAGCCTCCTTCCCATGACTTGCCAGAAAAACACTTGAAATCTCCTAGTTCCCAAAAGACTAGATCGGCTATTGTGATGCTTACGGATTCATCAGCACAAACCAGTATCATCTCCATGCCATTGAATCAAACACTGATGCATGGTCGACGGTATGCAGCAATTTGCATGAATCCAATCACGACTGAGGAGTAAACTGTATGATCCTTTCCCATCAATGACAAAGAACGTGGTGAGTAGAGTGTTACTCCCAATTGTGAATTCAACGTTTATTGCCCCCCGGGTCTTGGATGTATTTCCTTCGAAGTCTCTAAGCATCATGTCGGTCCCAAGCAAATCTACTGGTCCCTTGCCAAGCTTACGAAAAGTGGTGTATGGCATAAGATTGACAGAAGCACCTCTGTCCACCAACATCTTGTTCATCGGCTTCCCATCAACAAAACCTTTCATATATAAAGCCTTTAAGTGCTGATGCTTGACTGGCTTATCAAATATTGCTTGCTGCATAACCGTTAACTTGGCAACCATCTCTTCATACTCTAACTCATCAAAGTCTGAATAAACTTCTTGATCTGCCGGAGCTCTGAATTCTGATGGTAACAGAAAAGCCATTTAGATATTAGCTGATGGTTGCTTCTTATTAGCTATCTGCTTGGTATGCTATACTTGAGTTTTACTGGGTGCCTGAGCCTGTTCCATCTCTCTATTCTTTAGGCACTGCACCCTCCTCTTTTGGCTTCTCATCAAATCTCCTGGGCACCACTGGCCTTCTTGCCACATGTATCTTCTTTTAGTGCCTTCCTCTTCATGATCTGCCTAGTCCTATCCAATGACTCTTTCCCCAACCGATCATGAATACTTTCATTTTAAGCACCAATCCATGTCGTTATGATGATATGCATCTTGAGCATGGATAGACCAGCGGTTGGTTCGAGATTGCCTATACTCCCGATATTGATTGCTACATTCTGGACAGTCGTGTCTGGTAGGCAACTTCAAACCTTCATTCCAGCAATGCCTAAAGAAGGGACAATTCCAATGTAATTCAGCTTGTTCCCTTTCATACCTCTCTTCTTCTAATTGATGTTGGTATGCTTGATCTTTTAACCAACGTTGATAATCCTTTTCCTTCTACCACTGCCATTTATTCAACAGAATCCGAGATGTGACCAGCGGCTTTGACATCTCTGCTTTTGACGTCTTCCTCTACTCATATCGGCTCTTTTGTTTGACACGACGTCTTCTAATCTCTCTGTACTCATCAGCCGATATTTGCATTTTGGAATCGACTATCCTAGCTTCTCTTGATTTGGTTGATGTTAGGACCTTGGTTTTTCCTTTGAACAACCCAGCATCAACCATGTTCTAATCTCCTAGGAAAGGATTATCATCGACTTTCATCTTCCGAGGTGTATCGAATTTGAGCCTCCCTTGCTGAATAGTTCTCTGTATATGCTGCCTGAAGATTCTGCATTCATTAGTGGAATGAGAAGTAGCATTATAAAATTTGTAGAACTTCTTGTACTTCAACTGATCAGGGGGCAACATGACATGACCCTCGAACAACTTGATCTGCCCCTTCTCAAGCAAGAAATTAAAGAGCTTGTCTGATTTGGTAACATCAAAGTCATAACTCTCCTCAACTCCTCTACCCCAAGGATTTGGCACCATCACTGTCTTTTTGCCCCAATTCCATTCAGCTATAGCAATCTCTTCTTCTTCATCTTCATAGCCATCATCGACTGAATATGGATCGTAAGCTTTTGTGGCAGAACCTCCTAAGTTATAGGGCCCACATGCACCTTTCACTGTCCGACGACCTTTGACATTTATGCATATGTTTCCATGAACTTAAAAAGACTGTCGGGTGTCCTCGGGGAACCCTGAATCATCCACGATTTCTGAGCAGGATCACGTTACAGAGTCATTGCAGTATTACAACATTTATTCAAATATCAAAACCAGAGTAAAAACAGTGGAAGTCTTACGATAACATAGTTTACAAACTAGTCGTTTCAAACCTTACAAACTAAGTTCGATAATTATTACAAACCATAGTAGTAGTGGAGTGTTATAATTAACATATACTTAACACACAAGATAAACATCCTGCCCAAGGATCACACATTTACTTCTCATCGTCAGAACGAACGATAGTCATGCAGCACGATCCAAAACAAATCTGCTCATGAGACTCACCTGCAACAAGGGGTCAATGAACCCTGAGTACAAAAGTACTCAACAAGACTTATCCGAAATAATAACTGATAAACTCAGTAATGCAGACTCAGGGATTCAAGGTATAGCTTTAACAATGATCAAAATTCTTTTGCGTAAAAGCTCTCTTAACAACATTCTTTATATAGAAAACTTCTCGAGAATTATAAACAAAGCTGACACGATCCGCACTGAGATCAAGAAACTTCATATTCAACACCTTCACAAGCTTTATTCAAGTTCTGGTTGTTAATTCTACGATGATGAACAGTGAGTTGAGTCTCCATAACCGAGGAGCAACGACGATTCGAACCGATTAAAACCCAGCTGGGGATTCCAGACCACACGACATATGCAGGTCTCCGACCTACATATACCAACCTACCCTCGGATCCTCTAAAACAAGAACAGGTCCGCGCCACCCGAGAACACAGTACTCCACCATTCCAGCCCATGGCCACGTGGGTACACGCTATTCCCGCCATCTCTCCACTCCCAGTGCGCGAGTAGCCATTCTCGTAATAGAATTGCCAAGTTCAGGCTTACCGGAGTATGTGGTTAGTACTACAAATTCTCACCTCATACAATTCAACAACGGATGTGCCTTAATCGACACAGGCGGAAAGAACCCGCTCACAAGATCTCCATGTCTTGTGGCTCACACTCACCGAGTCCGCCTGGTCTAGATTTATTACTCTACATTCCCATATCACATGTTAACATAGTTAACCAATGTTCCATTTGTTACTTGCGGGTGGCAGGTAGTCACCCGACTTTCATCGTTCTACGCATGGCTAAGCAAGACTAGGCATATACGAGTTTAAAACTGGTAATATGGTAAATATGTAATAACAAGGGTGGTAATGCACCAATTAGGCTTTTACTTAACTCCTAATCACTTAATGCAGTAACAGAAAGCAAAAGCGAAATTAATTTATAAAACACAAGGTAGGGTTGTATGCATCCGGGGCTTGCCTTCGTTGACGGAAAAGTCCGGTCCCTGCGACGATACACAAGGATTCGATCCGACCTCAACAGACGGATTAATCTCTTCAACAGCTTGATTAACTACCACGTTTTCATCTTCGTTCACTACACGTAATAACAATGCCATGTTCAACATGATGCGGAATACTAAATATGATGCTCGATGATGGATACAAAAATTAACAATTTGAATACAACTTTCCTTCGCGGTACAGTTACAAGTCAAACAAACTAAATCTTTTTCGTAACACATACATCCACTGCCAAGGATCATTATCAACAAATGACCCAAGGTCATCACTCAATCCAAAATTCCAAACAAAACCTAAATCACTAAAGGTTACTATTTGCTTTTATGAATTAATTATTTAATTCAAAATTATGAAATAAATCAACTTATTCTAATTGAGCCCAAAATTTTAGTACATGTTCATTACATGATAACTAAGTGGCAAAACAAATTTCATAATTTTTGGATAAATAAATAAGCCTAGAAAAATCCTGGAAATCCATTTATTAATAAATTGAGCAATTTTTATCACATTTAAAACTTACTGAAAAACACTATTTCATATTTTTCTTAAATACTATACATCTCAGAGAAGTCACACAAAAATTTTCATAATTTTTGGAGCTCTAAATAAATCTACACAAAAATAACAAAAACAGACACTATTCATTCAAATCTGAAAATAGAAAAATCCATTTGAACGCTGAGTCACTGACATCGGACCCCACCTGTCATCTTCTACCACCCGCGTGTTGACTACGACGACGACGGCGCTGACCGGCGCAAACTCACCGACGGTGAGTCCAAAGGCGACGGTCAAGGTACCAAAAGGACCACATCATCACGGCGCATCGACTGAAGGCACTAGCTAGACGAATTACTATGAGTTACGAGCTTGGCGTCGGCCATGGCGGACGCGGTGGCACGGCAGTGCTACGCCGGCGAAACGAAGCCAAAAACAGGGAAACAGAGGGCATGGGAAGGTCCAGTAGCTCACCACGAACACGTTCAAGCAAGAATTAAGGCTGGAGAAGCAACGGTGAAGCGGGGCGGCGTTCACAGTGATCACGGCGGTGCGAGCAATGACGACGGCGGTGTTCCAGTGACTGTGGTGGACAAAACGAGTAATCAACAAGATATTAAGCACCACGGCATCATGGAGAAGCTGAAACAATGCTTCCCGAGATCAGAAGCTCACCGTAGAGTACTGGCCACGACGGCGCTCGCTCGACGGGGACTCTGCCGGCCGCGAGGAAGAAGAGTGTGGTCAGCGAGTTCCCGGTGAAATCAGCCGACCATAGTTGGCTGGGTGGATGCGCAAGAGAAAGACGGAACTGGAACGGCCTTTACCAAGATGACCACGGCGCTAGGGAGACGGTGCGGGCTCGCCGGAGTGGAGCAGCGGCGACGGAAAAAACAGAGAGCGAAGAAAGAAGAACGGCGGCGGCTCCAGAGCTTTATAGGGCAGCCAAAGAAGCGCAAGGAAGCCACGATGAAGCCTTCAGCGCGCCAACGCGACGCCCAGACAGCCACGCGCGCGACTGGAAGCAAGCCGAAGCTCGCCGGCGGTGTAGCGCAAGCGGTGAACACTGTTCACAGTAATTACAAGTTTGCCATTCGCCAAATTTCACAAATTACTCTCAAATTTTCATAACAACTCAAAAATCTCCAAAAATAAAAGTTGTTCAAAATCAAAAGTTCTACAACTTTGCTTTTATAACCATCTCCTAATTCGGTCTATATTTTGAAATGAACTTTTGAATTTGAATAGGGAAATTTACCGAATTACGCCTTTTTGATTTACTCAAAAATTTTCTAAACAACTTCAAAAACTCCAAAAACAAACTTTGTATAACTTGCCAAGCTCTACACTTTTGCTTTTGGGCCCAACCCCAAAATATGCTTAGATTTTGAAATGGATTTTCAGGGTAGGGTTTACATGTTGAAAAGCGGGGTTTTCTCGAAAAATTCAAAACCCAGACAAACTTTGAACTTGAGTCAAACAATACAATTCAACACTCATTACACAATTGTAAACTTGTTTTAGTAAATGCACATCAAAGTTTTCACCAAATGTCAAATGCTTTGCAATGCATATGATGACATGTCAGATTTTAATATTTAAACACCCGAGGTGTTACAGCTTTGGCCACTGAGGTACTCTTCTGGAATCGGGTATCTCTACGTATGCTCTGGAATTAGCTATTAAGTGCTGCTACTCATTGAGCCAATTGACCCAAGTTGTCAAATTCCTATCCCAGCAGTTTCTCTTTCCACATCGGCAGCATTCCTTGGATGGCTAAAGCAGCTAGTTGATCATCATCCAAGCTCAACGAGAAACACAGATTCTTAGTCTCTCGGAATCTCTAAAGAAATTCAATGCCCGATTCATTAGTTCTCTATCTCATGGTTGTCAAATCGGTTATTTTCTTCTCTCCAGTCCTAGTGTAAAAATATGTATGAAACTTCTTCTCTAGGTCAGCCCAATTAGCAATGGAGTTAACTGGTAGTGACGAGAACCAAGTGAAGGCTGGCCCTGATAGGGACAAGGAGAAGAAACGAACTCGATGGGCATCCTCAACTGACGCTTCGCCCAATTGTGTAAGATACCGACTGATATATTCTATTATGCTTGTACCGTCTTGACTAGTGAACTTGGCGAATTTTGGGAACCTGTAATTTGTAGGAAGGGCGACCAAATCATACCATTCTGGATATGGACATTTATATGAAAAAGTCATTCCTTTTGGCTTCAGACCAAACTGGTTCTTTATCATCTCGGTCACCTTGAGCAGCAACTCGTTAGCATGTGGATTTGTATTTCTCGATACTTGCTGACCCGTCTATGGATTGAAATCCCGCGTGCCTTGATATCCTAGATTTGGTATCATGTGGAGGGTGTTATAATCCATGCCATAATGATAACCCTATGGAATCTCAATCTATTGGGTCCTTTGCTGGCTTGCTGCTTGAAGTCTCTGATTATAGACATAAGGATCTATATCTCTATGGATCCTTTGAACGGATGGTGCTATCTTCTGAGCCGATGACGGTATGTGGCCTGATGTGCCAAAATTGATCATTTGGTTTTGACTTTGCCCCGCCGGCTGCTGCACATGCTGCACGGATGGTCTAGGATTGTACTGTATCTGATTTGTAGCAGTACCCAGAGTTTGTTCAGATGAACCTTGAAGTGTCTGGACGCCACCATTACTAGTTGGTGCTGCTTCTTGATGACTAGTACCGACTTGATTAGTCCCTTGGGTCAATAGATCTGGAATATTATAACAAGTTGATCCATCCTGACCAACTGGAATTCCATGAATGGCCTCTTTCACAGCGTTGTGAAATACGCCAATGAAAGATTCATTGCGGCTTGATATGGCATCATGAACAGACTTGTCTATGGTTTCTATAAAGAAACGCCTATCTTCAACTTTGACCGTATCTGTTTGCCCATGTAGTAGGACTCTTGGTAGTGGAAATTTCTGAATAATTATGCTATCACATGTTTTGGTGTAGGACAACAAACACTTCTTCTGAAATTCTTCCGTAGCTTTGTTGATGGTATCCTTATCTTCATCAGGCAGGTCTTCATAATGTACCATAAGGATGCTGTCATTGTTATGAACCACCATGACGACTGTGGGGTCCCACCGAGCGTACTAGAAACGTGTGTTGACACAGAATTTCATCCCGTGCCGAGGACACATGCAGCAAGCCGAAAGGGTCCGCTCAATGGAGCAGATCCGCCTAGCTTCAGCGCAGGGGTGGTCGATCCTGCACAATCCTCCCAAGGCGTGCCAGTCAATTGGACCCTGCAATTAACAAGGAGAGAAAGTTTATCAGTAATTAAGGGCAGAACTTGCTGGTGTTACCAGACAGTCCCGAATGTATGGCTGTGAGAGCCGATATGAAAGGAAATCGGCTAAATAGCCGATTCCAGTGTATTCATGAGAATAAGTCAGTTAGAGCTCATGGGGTCGTGTGAAGAGAATCAGTTATCATTCAGGATAAACATCATTTAAACGAATATTAATCAATGGCAATAAGATATCAATGATGATCGGTCCATGCTGAGCCAATGATTACGAGTAACTGGACTGCTTTTTATATAAAGAAACAATTCAACATCACTTAATCATTTAATAAAGATAAATCTAATGAACATGTTAGATCTCATCTATCGCCATGACCAGTGGGGCATGAGGCAGAATCATGCAGGCCATAGAAACAACAATAGACTCGATGACCCTAACTCATTACTAATATCAGTGGGGCATGAGGTAGAATCATGCAGGCCATAATACAATAACAAGATCATGGGGGCTAACACATCTTTCAACTTATCTCTACTTCAACGATCTCATGATGTGAACTGTTCGTGAAAGCATTCGATATCGGCTAAAAAGCCAATTCAGGCATAGCACACAGTTATGGTCATGTCTTCTCAGGAACATGTCTATCAACCAATGATCCCCACTCCACGGTGCCAACAGTGGGGTGAGAGGCAGAATCCCACAGGTCGTGATGATGGGCCATGAAACAGTTCTCGCTAACCGATAGATCTACTCAAGATCGAACATGCCTTAACCGCACGCTATGCACGATTAAGATTGACGTAAAACAACCGATAAAAACATAATTGATCACTTAAGATGTAGATTAGATCAGTTTTAGATTAGCAAATGATGAGTTAAACAAGATATAAGGCCAATCCAGATCAATCTCAATCGGGCAGAGTGATATTGCTGTAATTAGATAAGCAATGAAAGCAATAAACAATATCGGTAACTTAATGAATCTACCAAAGACTGCCATTCTAAGATAGAGTTGATAACTTTGACCTTGATCCAATTCAAGCAGTGGGGTGTGAGGCAGAATCACACATGCCATACTTGAATTAGGCAAGAGTCGATAACTAGCTTATACCAGAGCCGTAGTGGGGGTCGACCGGATCGATGCAGTCATATGAATAGAGGTATAAACCATGATGGTACTTACAACAAGCAGTGGAGGTCGATCGAATCGATGCAGCCATACTTGTTGAAGAACTCACCAAGATCTACTCTACTCCTACTCCTATGGGGTGGCTGGAGCCGAAAAAAGTAATTGACTTGTATTTGATTGATTGGTTGATGTCCTTTACAATAGCCGGGGTTTGGTATTTATACCCAGAGCCTAAAATGAACCCTACTCTAGTATGACTTAATACAATCATTGGTATGAAGTAAATATTCTTATCTTAAGATAACTTGGACTCTAATCTTTCTCCTTTTGTAGAGTCCGACATGTATCTTCTCGACGCCAATCATATCCTGTCATCGATATCTGCTGATGTCATTCCGAAAGAATCAATCTAGTGTCACATTTGATCCAGCAGATATCAATCTTTACTCCATCGACTCCTTGATTGACATAATTTTGGAAGCCTACGAATTCCTAAAATCCTTCTTCCAAATTCTGGTGTAAACACATGCCCCTCAATTTTGGGATAAAAGTAATTTTATTCCAAAATTATCAAGTTTGCATCTCTGATTGGTCCACAGTCACGGGTAGAGAACATTGATCTAGGGTCCACTGTTTGTCGCCACTTGCATCCATTCACGAGCCTATGCCTCAAAACTTTTTACAAGAGCATCACTGTTTCACGGGCGTTTGGATTCATCTTCCTGAGCTGGCTATAAAATGCTTATCCGACCCTGGTGAGAGCAACTCAGCCCTTCAGCCATGTTTTCCTTCCATCTGTCTTTTTGAGTGCTCGCAACCCCACTGGACCCTCCGTGGCCTATCCTTTTGTTATGATAATCTCGAGTGGTTAGAAGAATTCTTATGCATGGGGTGATTGTGTCACTTATTCTAGCGCTTCATTGAGCAAGAAGACCAGCCATCGCAGTTAGAAGAACTCTTGTGATATCACCTGAGTCTTTTCACCATGCTCACAAAGCTGTTTTAGTGTTTTGTGAAGGCTAGAATGTGCGGACACCTTCCCCTTGTTTGTTCCATCAAATGCCTATCGAGAAAGCCACAAGCTTCTTTCCATCGGTCTCCCAGTCACCAAGGAATTAGCTGGGTATCTGTTAGGCAAGCGACTCTTCCCTTTCTCTTGTACAATCTTATCAATGGGCCGACATGACTTGGTTCATGATGACCCTCGGCCTTATGGGGATTCCTCAGTGCTTGGACAACGCCAGTGACGTCGGGGACTCTTCGCTCCTCGGTGCTCGGTCATCACCAGCTTCGCCGGGGACTCCTCGCTCCACGGTGCTCGGTCATCGCCAGTGACACCGAGGCCTCTTTGCTCCTCGGTGCTCGGTCATCGCCAGCTTCGTCGGGGACTCCTCGGTGCTCGGACATCGCCACCTACGTCGGGGACTCCTCGGTGCTTGGTCATCGCCGGCGATGCCAGGGACTCCTCGCTCCTCAGTGCTCGAACATCGCCAGCGACGCCGAGGACTCTTCGCTCCTCGGTGCTTGGTCATCGCTAGCTTTGCCGGGGACTCCTCGGTGCTCAAACATCGCTGCCTATGCCAAGGACTCCTCATTGCTCGGTCATTGCCGGCGACGCCAGGAACTCCTTGCTCCTCGATGCTCGGACATCGCCAGCGACGCCAGGGACTCCTCGCTCCTCAGTGCTCGGTCATTGCCAGCAATGTTGGGGACTCCCTTGCTACTTGGAGATTGCTACATCTCGTCGGTGTGCTATCAAGCTGCTCCATGCTATTCGAATTAGGGTGCTGATCTTGGGCAGCATGTCTGAGGTCTTGATACGCGCATATCAGACGACGTCAGCAAGCTTTCAGACTTCTCTTTCTTTGACCCTACTTCAAGGTTCATTCTTCATCTTCCAGCAGGCTCAGGGACTAAGTGGGCACACTTCACCTTGCGGTGAATGTGTGCTTTTCTCATCTCGAGGCTATGCCCGGGACTAGCTGCCTGCTTGGTTGGTCTTCTACTTTCTGACCCTGGCACCACATGACTACATCACCTACTGTTAGGCTCAGGGACTAGCTATGGGGGTATGGCCCCAGTATCCTCAAGACAAGACATGGGCCGCACCATTAGAGGTGGCCCAGCCCACAAGATCAAGGCATGCACGGCACTGCTCGACGTGTACCGCAAGACATTGTATAGTACCAAATTGGCTACTTTACTTATAACCCTGTCCCTCCAGACGATATAAGGAGAGGTAGGGTCCCCTAGCGGACAAGATCTATCTACTACATCTCAATACAAGACACCAAAGACACATGATGTAGGGTATTACGTCGATCAGATGGCCCGAACCTATCTAAATCGCTATCTCTACGCCTTATGTCACCATCCGGTTCCTGATTACACGCACCCCCACCGACAAATCTACCTTCATGGGATACCCCTCAGAGGACTACCGATGATATTTTGTCGACAATCCCACTCTACATTGACGCGGAGACCTTCTAGAGCAATGCGTTCCTCCTCTATATCGGCAATGACATCAACACCATCCTGGGCATGCATGGGTTAGCAGACCTTGGCTAGAACTTCACTGCCATGGAGTTGCACTACTACCATGATAGGCACCCCATCTCCTTCACCACCGTCCTTCCTCGACATACTCCACAGACTGTCCTCGCCCTACCAGCGCCGCCGCCTATTACATTGGCACCATGGGAGCCCACTGCCCCACACCATCCTTCACAGGGTGAATTGAGGTCGCCGCCCTAATGCCTTGGACTACATCAACACCACCAACATCATCTTTGGGCACCTACGCCGAGCCATACTCCAACAATGGGAGCTATGAAACATCGCCATGGCTATCGCTGATAGTGTCACCGCCCCAGCAAGGTCCATCGACCTAGGGCTGCTCTTCTTTGATGGTCGCCTCTACCTCCTAGTAGCTTTGTCGCTCCACCTGACCTTTTATAGGTCCTTCACCAAGGTGGATCTATAACCATGGAGCTCATAGCTCTCGACGCCTACCCTTCCTCGATGATAGCGCAACCTAATGGGGTCCCTACAAGCATCTTGCTTGGATGCCCATGGCTACAGGGGAGCACCATACCATCAACAACGGTGGTCTTCATCGATAACCTAAGCCGCCAGCTCATTCGTAGCGTCCACATCGCCATATGCCCCAACTCCACACCTACATCACCTTTCACCAGGAGAGTTTGACTTGGGCCACTTCATGTTTGGCACCATGTTGGACTTGATGACGGCTCCATCAACACACTCCATCACCATGATTTGGCGTTGCGTCGACACCGACAACCACATCCATGACTTTGTCATCCCACCAAGGGACATGCTGCACTTCACCTTTGGGGTAGCGGTCACCTGGTTCCTCCTCATCAAGGCTTGTCAGGCGACATGCACCAACACGGGCACAAGAGCGCACAACTACTTCTACGACTACATCGGCAATCTCCTCTATGTTGATATTTCTTAATGACTATTGGAGGATTCTATAAGCATACAGAACTATTGCATAGAACTTTACTCGGTGAGTACCGAGTGTTGAATTTATATTTATCCCACAGGAAGGCGGAAGGCTAGAATTTATCTTTAGGCTAGGGGTTAAGGCCTAAGTTGATCCTAGGTAGGTGAACGATAGTGAAGGGTGAATGTGAACTACCTAAACTAACTACTAAATACAAGCTACACTAGAGATAGCTAGGTGGGAGAGCGAGCAATTTATCTTTCTAGTAACTAAGGTAAACAAATGACGAGGAGAAATATGATAATACTTCAGGGCACAACCTGCCTAGTAACTAGGAGAGTTAAATAGACAAGGTGAAAGCTCTAATTTGGTTTTGGTGAATTGATGAAACCCTAAGTGCTGACCTAGTTTATCAAAGTGATTATGAGATAGGTAGCACTACTCCAAGTATTGAAGCAAATGAAGATCATAACATGACAATGGTGATGATCAAGCGCTTGGACTTGAAAAAAGAAAGAGAAAAACAAAAGGCTCGAGGCAAAGGTACAAGTGGTAGGAGCCATTTTGTTTCAGTGATCAAGACACTTAGCGAGTGTGATCACATTTAGGATTGATAGTGGTACTATTAAGAGGAGTGAAACTCATATCGAAATGCAGTTATCAAAGTGCCACTAGATGCTCTAACTCAATGCATATGCATTTAGGATCTAGTGAAGTGCTAACACCCTTGAAAATGTTTGTGAAAATATGCTAACACACATGTGCACATGGTGATACACTTGGTGGTTGGCACATTTGAGCAAGGGTTAGAAACTTCACCAGCGGAGTGCCTGCCCGTAAAGTGCAGACAGTCCGACGGTGCCACCGGCGCACTATACAGAAAAGATAGGGTTTCACAGAGCATAACGGACGTGTCGGTGGCTAAACCTAGGTGAACACAGGTCACTATAAGTGACCAGATGCTGGTCTCGGTAGGACCGGTGTGTCCGGTCGGTGGCAGTAGTGAGAGCGTGGTTTTGGTCCATGACCGGATGCTCAGGGCCTGAGTTTGGTTAGTATGACATATGATGACATATGCGGCGCATAGGGGAGACATTGAGTGACCGGATGCTGGGTGAGTCCGGTCGGGCATGACCGGACACGTCCGGTCATGATTTTTCGTGAATGGAACCATATTGGAAATGATCGGACGCTAGGGTCCTGCATCCGATCACTTTGGAGCAGCGCATCTAGTCACAACTTTAATGTACTGATGACCGTTGAGATTGGACGATTAGCGTTTGAAGCAGGTGCCACGTGGCTTGCATCGTGCGACCAGACGTTGGGGTCCAGCGTCTGGTCGATCTGACCGGCGCGTCCGATCGCCCCGATTTCTAGTAGACTAAGGATCCAATGGCTCTATTTTGTGGGGCTTCTATTTAAGCCCCATGGCCGGCTCACGCTCACTCTCTTGGCCATTTGCATTGATATAGCAACCTTGTGAGATTAGCCAAAGCCGTCCCACTCATCTCCATCATTGATTCACCATCTTTGTGAGATTGGGAGAGAATTTAAGTGCATTGCTTGAGTGATTGCATCTAGAGGCACTTGGTATTCGTGTTTCGCTATAGGATTCTCTTGTTACTCTTGGTGGTTGCCACCACCTAGACGACTCGAAGCAGCGAGGATCATTGAGCGGAGGTTGGTGTTTGTCTCTGGCTCCGATCGCAGTGATTATGAGGGGTCTTGTGCCTTCTCTAGCAGAGCATCAAAAGGTAACTCTAGTGGATTGCTCATGTCATTGAGTTTCCTCACTTGTGGGTAGGTTCTTATGGTGTCCAATTGTGTGAATGAGGTTCGTGCAACACCTCTTAGCCGCCGAACCACAAAGTGTTGGTTGACACAATGGGGACTAGCGTGCCGACAAGCACGTGAACCTCAGGAGAAAAATTAGTTGTCTCTTGCCCTTTGGTATTCTCTCGGTGATTGATTTGGTATTCATCTTGTGATTGGTTCACTCCTCTACATATCGGTATAATCACCCTACTCACTCATTTATATTCTTGCAAACTAGTTGTAGCAAGCTCTTTAGTGTAGCTAGAATTGAGAGCTTGCCTTATAGTTTAAGTTCATCTAGTGGAGCTCTTTAGTGTAGCAAGTGTAAGAGCTCTTAGTAAGTAGTGACTTAGCAAATTGTATGTGTGAGGAAAATGGACCCTAGACCCATTTACTCTAGATTTTGGTGTTTGATGACCAACACAACCAAATTGGACTAATGAATTTGTAAGTGATTGTTTTGTAGTCTAATAGGGTGCAAGACGTGACTTGGACGAAGGCGATGTGATGATCCGATGATCAACACCATAAGCAAGACCCTAGAAGCACAAGAGAAGACTCAAGATACCAAGCACGAAGATAGGAACCAAGCCGTATGCAAGATCACGAAGATTCGAGCTCACGGAGGTGACCGGGTGCTGGACCGGATGCTGGGAAAGTGACCGGACGCTCCAATCAAGAGGCTCGGCAAATAGGCGTCAGCAGCAGCGACCGAACGCTGGACCAGACGCTGGCGGCAAGTCGACCGAACCTAGGACAATAGAGTCCGGTCAAGTATAGAGAGGTTCTAGAGTGGCGAAAATGCGACCGGACTCTGGCAGCGTTCGATCAGTTGATCATGGCTCCAACGGTCGGGACAACCAGACGCGTTCGGTCAGTAGCAGAAAAGCGGGATTTCATCCCCAATGGCTACTTTCTTAGTGGGGCTTATAAATACAACCCCCAACCGGCCAAATGAGTAGTGTGGAGCTGAGGAAACATACCAATGGTGTTAATACACCATTTTAGTGATCTCCACTTGCATAGTGCTTAGTGTTTCATCAGGTGAATAGCGTAGGTGCTTTGCGAAGTGCTTAGGTTGATTAGACCATCGCTTATGCGCTTGCTCTAGGTTTAGGCCTAGTGTTTAGTGAGGTTTGCATACCTCTTACCACTTGGTGCTTGCGTGCACCATTCTTGTACATCAGAGGGGCTTATAGTCTTGCGAGATCACACCAACCGCGTTTGTGGTGCGGCCGCCACCGTGTACCGGAGGGAACAAGGCCCGCGGTGTTTTGGCTAGAAACTTGATAGTGAAGATGGCGGGGAGCATCTAGGAGAGGCTTGCCGGAAGGCACGTCGGAGACCCACTTGCGCATAGGGAAGGCCCGAGGCTATCCATAGAGTTACCCGACTGGGAGCTTGGCCCTTGCAAGGTATTCCTTGCGAGAGGCTCCAACGAGGACTAGGGGAAGCTTGTGTGCTTCTCGATACTTCGGTAAAAATACTGGAGTCATCGACGGGAGTTTGCATATCTCTACCTTACTCTTTAGATTCCACATTTACATTGATTGTATTACTCCTTTTGCGGTAGAGATAGCAACACATTAGCAAAACCATAGTTGCACATTAAGATAGTTTATCTTTTGCATAGGTTTTGCTAAGGTTAGAAAAAGAGGCCATAGTTTAGAGTTAAAGTTTTAAGTTGCCTAATTCACCCCCCCTCTTAGGCGTCATGGTCCCCTTCAATTGGTATCAGAGCCGGTTGGCTCAATTTGGACCTTTGGCTTAACTGTCATTGAGCCGACACCATTTAGAGTGGTTGGGATGGATACCTCTAGGCCTCCGCACTTTGATGGCACTAACTTTCCATATCATAAAGCTAGAATGGCTTGTTACCTTGAAACAATTGATTTAGAAGTTTGGAGAATCACTCGTGATGGGATGAAACCCATTAAGAATCACGAAAAACACACAAAGAGTGATGAAAAAGAAATGCATTTCAATGCTAGAGCTAAAAATTGCTTGTTTGAATCATTTAGTATGGATGTGTTTAACCAAGTGTTCACTTTAAATACGGCACATAAAATTTGGTTAAAACTTCAAGAGCTCCATGACGGCACATCTAATGTTCATGAGCAAAAACATTGTCTAGCAAACAAAATTATGATTCCTTTACAATGAATGATGATGAGCTTGTTTGTGATATGTATTCTTGTTTGAATCTAATTATCAATGAGCTCTATTCAATAGGATTAACAAAGCTAGATGATGCGAACATCATGAGGAAGATCATCTCTGTGCTACCATAAAAGAAATATGCAAGCATCATCACCATCCTTCACAACATAGAGAACTTGAACACCATGACCCTGAGCATAGTCATTGGCAAGATAGTGGCCTTTGAAATGTCACGTAAGATGGGTCAAGACGAAGCCTCTTCATCGAGCAAAGGCAAAGCTCTCGCATGTAGCGAGAAAAAGAAGATGAAGGGCAAGCAAGTTGAGACAAGCTCAATCTCAAGCTCCTCAAGTGAAGATGAAGAAGAAGAAGATGATGATGATGATGAAGAAGATTCAAGTGAAGATGATCAATCCTCCTCCTCCACCTCCGACCTTGATGAAGAATCAATCAAACTAATCAACAAGGTGGAGAAGATGATCCATAGGCTCAATGTTAAGGGTGTGCTCATCCAAATCCAAGATCTCATTTTTACCAATCAAAGAAATGAGCAAAGAAAGAGAGGATGCTATGGATACGATGAGTTGGGCACTTTGTGGAAGTCTGTCCAAATAAGCCCACACCCAAGACAAAGAAGAAGGCATGCAAGAACCAAGCCCTCACATCAATAAGATTATGGGATGATTCTTCAAGTGAAGAAGAACACCATCACAAGAGGCAAGGGCGTAAGCACTCATCATCAAGCTCTTCTCGTATGTGCCTTATGGCATGAGGTAATGAAAACTCATCCTCTAGTGAGAGTGATAGTGATGATAAAATGCCTACTTATGATGAAATTGTGCAACAAATTCTTAATTATGCTAAAGTTTGCACTAGTCAATAAAAGAAGCTCAGAAAAATAAAATAAAAGCTAGATAGTTCACAAGAAGCGTACAAAACTTTGCTTGAACAATATGAGAACTTTGCTAATCTCAATGTTGAACTATCTACTAAAATTGAGCAACTTAAGGCTAGTGCAACAACAAATGCATGCACAATCAATGATGAGCAACTTGTAAATAAAATTGAAAAATTAAAAGAAAAGTTAGCTAGCTCACAAGATGCTTATAAAAGTTTGCTTGCTAAAATGGAAACCATGTGCAAACATTGTGATGAGCTAACTAATAAAGTTGCTAATCTTGAAGCCGTTAGTACAATCCCCACCAAGGCATCTAAAAAGACAAGTTCTATCTTTAACATGTCTAAAAAAGATGCCTCTACTTCTTGTAATGATTTATGTGTAGACTCACCTTTGTGCAACCAAGTTTGTGTTGAGAAAGTTGTAGATACATGCACACAAGAGGTTGCAAAGGAGAATGAGCAACTCAAGCAAGAAGTAGCTCGCCTCACCAAGGACTTGACTCAAGTGAAAGGTAAGGCGAAGCAAGCCCAACTTCATCAAGATAACACCATCAAGGGAGTGAAGAAGCTTGATGAAGGACAAACAGTGGTTTGCTACATGTGCCACAAGGAAGGTCACAAGTCCTATGAGTGCAAGGTGAAGAATGGGGGAGGAACAAAGAAGAAAGAGAAGAAGCAAACAAGCAAGCTCTCCAACACCTACACCAGCAAGGTGGATAAGAAGGCCTCCACACCATACATGTTAAAGAAGAAGAAAAATGACAAGGTGGTGGCCATCAAGGTGAACACGCAAGCCAACAATGGGGTCAAACGTTTTTGGGTGCCAAAGGAAATCATTTCCTACATGAAGAGCACTAAGAAGGTTTTGATCCCTAAAGAGAAGTGAGAAGTCCAATGGACTTCGGGGAATTTGGAGACTTGGCAAAGTATGGGTGCATTTCATGGGGTGCATCATAATGGACAAAATCATTGCCAAGTGGGTTAGTGAATACTATGGACCCAAATTCCCCTTCCCATGTTAGGTAACTAGATTCAATTTCCTTCAAGTAGTATCAATTTGCATTTCCTATAAGTGGTATTTCTTACAAATTGGTATCTTTAAGCATCTAGTTATGTTTCATGCCTATGTTTGCATTTGCATGCTTATATCTTTTGTCATGCATACACTAGGTATATCTTATGGTAGGCTTGCTCTGTTTCATTCTTTACCCTTGGAGCAAACCTACATGGTTCAAAATTATTTAGGTGCATGGCACATAGCTTGTCTTTTGATTGTTCATCTAATATGTGCCAAAGTCCAAATTGTAGATAATTTCTCCCGAATATCATCTTCAAAAATGATTCTCACATTTATGTGATGTCATCTTTCAAGTGGTATTTTTTATTCTAAAATCAATGTGCATGTTTACTACAAGTATTCCATACTTGTGTGCATAAATTTAGGGGGAGGTTACTCTACAAGTTGGATGCTTTGAGACTAACACCTTTTCAAGCTTATCATACGTGTAGTAGTCTCATTGCAAGGAAAATGGAGTCCCCAGAGTTAAGCATCATACTTCAAATATCCACCACCTATTACAAGTGGTAGAAATCAAATTGGTTTCCACATGTGGTATTTCCAAACCAATATTATCATGTTGATTTCATTTTGATATTTATATGCCTTCTCCATGCATTATATAGATTAAATTCCCTTGAGCAACAATTTGCCAATTATGGATATACTTTGCCTTCTACCATATGTATGCATATATTTAGGGGGAGCTTAGTCTATATAATGTGAGTCAAATTTTATGATATATTCCACTCTACATACAAAGGATCACAAAATTTGACCCTCCCTTGTGCTACTAATGTCTTCTTTTTTGGTGTTTGGTTCTAAAGGGGAGAATTTAGAGGACCAAAAGCAAGCATTATCTTGTAGAACCAAAAGCTAGATCATAATAATTTACAAGTGGTAATGGTCCAAGAAAGGATGATAGTGGATTATGGATTAGTTTATGTAATTAGGGAGAATTTGTAGGAAGCAAGGCTAATATCCACAATGCCACAAGGGGACATTTGTAAGAGCAAGATAAGTTATTATGTAGTATCTTTTAGTCTTACAAGTAGTATCTTTTAGCATCATATAACCTTGCCCCTTGCATTGCATCCTAGCAAGTAGATTTTTTTAATTCCAATTTTTTATTATTTGCTTGCTTTTGTCGTGTTGTCATCAATCACCAAAAAGGAGGAGATTGTAAGGAAAATGGACCCTAGGCCCATTTACTTTGGATTTTGGTGTTTGATGACCAACACAACCAAATTGGACTAATGAATTTACAAGTGATTGTTTTGTAGTTCAATAGGGTGCAAGACGTGACTTGGACGAAGGCGACGTGATGATCTGATGATCAGCACCATAAGAAAGACCCTAGAAGCACAAGAGAAGACTCAAGATATCAAGCAAAGTCCAAGCACAAAGATAGAAACCAAGCCGTATGCAAGATCGTGAAGAAACAAGCTCACAGAGGTGACCGGACGCTGGACCAGACGCTGGAAAGTGACTGGACGCTCTGATCAAGAGGCTCGGCAAATAGGCGTCAGCAACAGTGATCGGACGCTGGACTAGACGCTGGCAGCAAGTCGACCGGACGCAAGACAATAGAGTTTGGTCGAGTATAGAGAGGTTCCAGAGTGGCGAAAATGCGACCAGACGCGTCCGATGGCATGTGACCGGACGCTGGCAGCGTTCAATTAGTTGATCGCGGCTCCAACGGTCAAGACGACCGGACGCATCCGGTCAGTAGCAGAAAAGTGGGATTTCATCCCTAATGGCTACTTTCTTAGTGGGGCTTATAAATACAACCCCCAACCGGCCAAATGAGTAGTGTGGAGCTGAGGAAACATACCAATGGTGTTAATACACCATTTTAGTGATCTCCAATTGCATAGTGCTTAGTGTTTCATCAGGGGATTAGCGTAGGTGCTTTGCGAAGTGCTTAAGTTGATTAGACCACCGCTTATGCGCTTTCTCTAGATTTAGGCCTAGTGTTTAGTGAGGTTTGCATACCTCTTACCACTTGGTGCTTGCGCGCACCATTCTTGTACATCGGAGGGGCTTGTAGTCTTGCGAGATCACACCAACTACGTTTGTGGTGTGGCCGCCACCGTGTACCAGAGAGAACAAGGCCCGCGACATTTTAGCCAGAAACTTGATAGTGAAGACGGCGGGGAGCATCTAGGAGAGGCTTGTCAGAAGGCACATCGGAGACCCACTTGCATGTGGGGAAGGCCCGAGGCTATCCATAGGGTTACCCGACTGGGAGCTTAGCCCTTGCGAGGTATTCCTTGCGAGGGGCTCCAACAAGGACTAGGGAGAAGCTTGCGTGCTTCTCGATACCTCAGTAAAAATACCGGAGCCGTCGATGGGAGTTTGCATATCTCTACCTTGCTCTTTAGCTTCCGCATTTACATTGATTGTATTACTCCTTTTGCGGTAGATATAGCAACATATTAGCAAAACCGTAGTTGCACATTAAGATAGTTTATTTTTTGCATAGGTTTTGCTAAGGTTAGAAAAAGAGGCCATAGTTTAGAGTTAAAGTATTAAGTTGCCTAATTCACCCCCCTCTTAGGTGTCATGGTCCCCTTCAGTATGTTTAGTGATCATAGCAACTAGAATTGTTGGATAGGTGGCTTGCAACCCTCGTAGTGCTAGAGCAAGTTTGCATTTCGCTATTTGTTATACTAATCAAATTGCTCTAGTTGGTTTGTAGATTTTTACATAGGCTATTCACCCCCCTCTAGCCATATTAGGACCTTCCACAAGGTCTACCACAAGCCCTACGATTTAATAACTAGACCTATCGTGGTGGAATATAGAGAATGGACAAGGCTATCACCACTTGTTACCTACCACAATCTATCCGGTGGCCTAGCCATATTCACAGATAATCTATAGCCTAAGCACCATGCTTAATCTATAGGCTTACTACTTCGATCTGAGCTCTGGTGGAATGAGATCAAAGCACCCTAACTAGATGGTGGAACCAGTACTAATGAATAGCTACTAATTAAGAGATAACATATGCTACTATTGCTAAACAATAAGCACCTAAGCTCACTAATGATGGACACTAATGACTAAGTACTTAAAGTAAAGCAAAGCAATAATACTAGAATAAAGTACTTAAAATAAATTTTGAATAAAGTAAATGCTAAAATAAAAGAATTACAAAGGAGCTATGACCCAAAAGACTCTTCCAAACTCCAAGAAAAGCTCCGCTCTTGCTCTACTCCACTACTAGACTAGTACTCTAGCTAATGTGAAACGAACTATGATTTCTAAAATAGACCTAGGAATAAAAGCTATCACATGCAATCTCTATTTCAGCTGATTTCATTTCCATACAAAACGTTACAATCATTTATTACAAATTCGATGTACACTTGGATAATAACCTACTAGAAACTACGAGAACGAATCTACGAGGATCGATCCACAAATAGGGAAAATGACATTGATCTATTAGAGCATAAGAATGAAGCTTGGTGAAGTCCACATCTAGAGGCATCCTTGAGCACGATCGTGACCTTATACCAATCCCAACAATCCTGTAAGTCCATCATTCTGCACGTTGCCAAATGCGTGCAGGCCATGGTCAGCACCTATGAGCTTTAAGTGGCCTACTTCTAAGGGATCTGGCGATCCTATTATTTGGGTTGTGGGTTGTATCCTAATATGCAATAAATAATAATAATATTAACATCACCTCAAGGAGTCAGGTTCCCACTCTCATTCTCACTATCTGAGTCCACCCAAGGAGTCAGGTTCTCACTCTTGCACATCACCTCAAGTCCTCTCACCCATCATCCCTCTTCTTCCATAGTCACACCACTGCCTCACTCTATACTCCAAAAGGACAACTCCTTCTCATCCTTGCCTCAACGGCCTCAAGCCAGACCTTAGATCATCCAGGGGGAGAGAAGAAAACAACATCTCACACTAATTGGGGTAACAGAACATAGGATATTGTCCATATCCGAGGATGTGACTATACATATATATTATAAACTCTACAGAGTGTGTACAACTTGGAAATCACACATGAAGTGCCCTTAGCACGGGGGCCACCCGACTAAGGAGCACAACACCCAAACCCAGACCCATCGTAATGGCACCATCCTGCCTCTCTCAGGCCTAGGAAAAACACCAGGTCACCATTGGGTACCTGAAGCTATGACTCCGAACCAATCGGACCAGTGGTGGCTGAGTCTCGGGATGGTGTGAGCCCCACGCTCACCCTCCCTAACACCATCCGCTAACTCCTATAGTAATGGTGCCATCCTAAGCAAAGTTAGAAGCCTAGGACCACTCCCATGGAGCGTGTGGTGTGCACGTAAAAGTCCTGTGAAGCATGATCACACCAACATATTAGTCCTTATATGGCTAGAGCAACCATATACTCTAATGAGTCACAAAAGACCAATGCCCTCGATGACACAATCACCACATCACCTCTGTATCAACAAATTGTACCCGCCACAGGTACCTTCAGGGAGCCCCAAGTACTCCCCTAGCATGTCACGTCAGTCACTCCAGCTGAAGTCCACCCTCATACCTCAATTATAACACCTCACTCAAGGAAAGGAGAATCACTCATCCCAAGTATCACAACACAAGGCATCAGCTCGAAAGCCTCCACTCACATCCACCATCCAACATCGATCAAGTCCTAATAATCAAAGTAGTGAGGTATATGCAAGCAAGCAAGGTATAACATAAGCATGCACGAATATAAATAGGAGCGGGTATGCCAGGGTATATGGGTTTTAATCAAGATAGGGGCTCAATCAATGCAATCAAGTAGCAAGCAAGCGACAAAGTAAAAAACGCTAGCACAACTACTACAATGTCTAAATAAGTTACTAAGAGAATGGTGTAGCCATGACACCTGCATTGTCGGGATGGTAAGCTTCACTTTGTCGATGTAGTCGCACTCCTACGTCTCGTCCTTCGAGAGCTTCCTCAGATCTGAAGCTACGCAAAACGTACAATACGGAAATAAATACGAACGACTACTAGCAATAAGATCCAATAAACAACAATAAAAACTAGCTCAACTAAACCAAAGAACAACACTAGGAGGTAGGCTAGGATTTTAGAAAAATTATGAAACTAGTTTCATAATTTTTCAGAACTGGGATGAATTTGATATGAATTTTGAAGATGGGAAGGATTTCTGAAAAACAACAAAGGGAAAAGGGGTAGGAACCGATTGGGCTATTCTGCTTTGCAGGCGGCCCACGAGCATAGGGCTAAAGGGGTTCTCACGCGAGCTGTGGATTTCAACACTGAGACCGCGAGGGCTCACCATGCCCGCGGCTCGCGTGGTCGACACCTGTGTATGCGAGCTGGACAGCAGGGAAAGTCGATGCTTGGGCTTGCTAGGGGCGGTGTCGACAGAATAGGTGAGTAGGCAGGAGAGTGCCGCGCCCAGGCGTCCGTCGCACCATTTGTGCTCCTATGCGTGAGACAAGGCCACGGTGGGCTACGCAGCGCCGCTGTGCCATGCGTGGTGTGATTGTTGGCCCATAGGATCACCGGCTCAGGTGAGTGAAGCACTCACCAGTGTTGTCCAGCACCCACTAGTCATGCCGACTATGAACAAGCGTTGTCTGTTCCCACGCACTATGGCTAGAGCTTGAAGAAGGGAGAATAGAGCATATACACACAGTACAAGACACCAGCCTTGGCTGAATCCCTATATGGAAGATGCCAAATCTGAACTCTCTTTACTGAGTTGCCATGGTAGTCTATTTATACAACTCTATCTATCTAGTCCCAGTACAACAGCCCTGCTGCAACAGTGACTAGATAACATACATGGCTGACTCTATGCTGGCCTCTGCATGTGGCTACAGTGCTACAGGTGAGCCATGCGGCGCCTACACCTATAGTGCCTATAGTTTCACAGCAGGGGGCCTTTCAGTGCCGCCTTCCCTTGCTGTGTTCACATAAGGTAGTAGTAGATTATCTAACAATCTTCCCCTAATCCTACTGCTAACCCTTATACCCCCTCCATGCCGATCATCTACTTTAGCTCCATGAGTCGAAGATGTTCGAGCGGCTTGGTGAGGACGTTCGTGAGTTGCCGACTTGTTTCGATGAACTCGATGATGATCTGCCCTTCATCGACACAATCCCTGAGGAAGTGACACTTCACGTCGATGTATTTACTCTGGTCATGCAGAACCAGATTCTTCATGAGGGCAATGGCAGGCTAGTTGTCCACTATCAGTGCTGGTGGGTGAGCTTCCACGCTGATCAGCTCGCCTAGCAGCCGACGTAGCCACACAACTTGGCACGCCATTGTGGCCACCGCTACATACTCTGCCTCGCATGTAGATAGCACCACCACCTTCTATTTCAGTGACAACCATGAAATTAGGGCTGACCCGAGGAAGACGAGCACGCTAGAGGTGCTCCATCGTCCGTCGATGTCCCCCCGCCATGTCTGCATCGCTTAACACAGTGAGCTATTGCCTACTCCCACTGGTCTTTGGGAAGATGATCCCTTGATCCACCATCCCCTTGACATAGCGCAGTAGCCGCTTCACCACAGCCTAGTGATCCTCTCTAGGATCCTCCATGAAGCGACTGACGTAGCCCATGACAAACGCAATGTCCAGCCTCATGTGGACTAGGTAGCACAGACCGCCGATGATGCTCTGGTAGAGTGTTGCATCCACCTTCGCCGTGGTGCTGGCCTTCGTTAGCTTCAGCCGCTCCTCCATCGGAGTCATGCATGGCTTGCACTCAGCCATGCCACTCCGCTCCAATAGCTTGGAGGCATACGTGCTCTGACCGAGCATGAGTTCCTCCTTCCCCTATCTCACCTTGATGCCAAGGTAGTACAAGAGTGTGCCAAGATCGCTCATTCAAAAACAAGTCACCATCTCATGCTTGAAGCTGTTGATGTCCTCCGTACACACACTGATGATGATCAAGTCATCCACATACACGTCGACGATGAGCTCCTCCTTCCCCTATCACCGCGTGTAGAGCATGTGCTCGGTTGTGCACCATTGAAACCCAAGCTCACCCAGCGTGGCATCAAGCTTGGCGTTCCATGCTCATGGGGCCTACCATAGCCCATAGAGCGCCTTGCGTAGTCGGAGCACCCTGTGCTCCTCTCCCTTGACGGCAAAACCTAGAGGTTGCCTAACGAAGACCATCTCTACCAGCTCACCATTGAGGAAGACTGATTTAACATCCAAGTGATGGACGCACCAGTCCTTTGCTACTGCCAAGACTAGTAGCAAACGAACAGACTCTATGCATGCTACTGGCGCAAAGACTTCCTTGAAGTCGATGCCCTCATGTTGAATAAAGCCTCGGGTGATGAGGCACGCCTTGTGCTTGACAATGGCACCGAGCTCATCCCGTTTGACCTTGTACACCCACTTTAGGCTAATCAGACGGCATCCTGAGGTGGATTGATGAGCTACCAAGTCTCGTTTTCCTCGATCGCCTTCATCTCCTCCAGCATCGCCCGTCGCTAGTTTCCATCATGCTTGGCTAGCGTGAATGTGGGTGGTTCCTCAGCACTGACGAGTAGCAGCTCTACATCATTGAGTATTTGACCAACCAGGCCTGAGGGCCCTATGCCACCGATGATGTCATCCAGCCTACGAAATAGCACCTCCCACCTTTGTGGTAGGCATCCACAAACTCAGTGATGTCACTTGGAGGTGAGGCGAACTCGATCAGTGTTGATGGAGTCCCCTGTTCCACCAAAGTGCTTGGTACAGTACCTGAAGTGCTCGGCACCCTAGGTGTAGTGCTCGGCACGACTATAGGAGTGCTTAGCCTCAGTCTTGGAGTGGTTGGCACGACTGCAAGACATCTTGGCTCCACCACAGGAGTGCTCGGCACCCATCCTAGAGTGGTTGCCACCACTGTAGAACCTCAAGGCACCACTCCTAGCATGCTCAACATGCCTCCAGGAGTGCTTAGCACTCCTCCTAGAGTGCTCAGCACTCCTCCCAAAGTGCTTAGCATCCCTCTCGAAGTGCTCGACACTACCCTAGAAGTGCTCGGCTCTACCGCTGGAGTGCTCAGCACTCCTCCCAAAGTGCTCGGCACCTCTTCCCTAGCGTCTCCACTACTATGGATGACTAGGTGCTCGACGACGAAGGTGTTGGTGAAGCTACCAGCTTCCCCTATGCTCGGACTGCTCCAGTCCCAAGCTGCCTTCTCATCGAACATGACATCGCGCGAGACAAGCACCTTGTCTCCGCATGGGTCATAGAGCTGGTATGCCTTGGTACCCTCTGCGTAGCCTAGGAACACCATCGGTGTGCTCCTATCCTCTAGCTTGGTGAGGTTCGGCTTCATCTTCCTAACGTGGGTGATGTAGCCGAATGTGAAAGGTCCTTGTGTGGTTTTTGTAATTGAGTGACAAACTAGGTGGACTAATTGTGTTTTTGTGAGATACACAGGTGATTAGTCCACAGGTACATGTGTGTGAGCAACATATGCCGTGAAGGTGAAAATGGCTTGGAGATGTTGCAAAGCTCACACATGTTATGATGAAGGAGCTCATTGCAGATGAGACAAGACATTGAGTCATGTGATCAAGGTGGAGAAGATCAAGACATGACTTGGCTTGATGGATCGGTTGCAAGCGTAAAGGGCAAGTTGAAGGCTTTGGAGTGATGGACCGCGTGGCAGTGAAGCTTGAGCAAGACTTAGCGCCAATGGACAAAGGCAACGGTGAAAAGCAAGTGAGGTCAAGATCGATGAACCAACAAGATCACGTGATGATATGAAGTGGATCTTATCATTGTTGATCGTGTTGGTGCATGTGTTGCATCGACATTGGAGGAGGTGGAATGGAATGCGCAAGGCAAAGGTATAACCTATGTCATTTCATTTCACCAGTCATAGGTGTGTAGAGAAGTTGATGACCGGGTTTAGAATAGATGGCAATACTATCAAGAGGGGCAAACTTGTTTGCATATCGGTCATCTAGTGCCACTTGAGTGATCTAACTTTGCATCGTCGCTAGGATTGAGTGGCGTGGAAAGTTGAGTGGCTAATCCTTAGGAAAATGTTTGTGAAAATGCTAACACACATACACATGGTGGTGTACACTTGGTAGTGTTGGCACATTTACAAAGGAGACGAAGTTGGAGTTGACGTGGATCAACTCAGTGAAGGAATGGAGGCAAGGGTTTGAAACTCCACCAGTGGAGTGTCCACCCGTAGAGTGTGGATAGTCCGACGGTGCCACCGGCGCCCTACACAGAAAAGATAGGGTCTCATAGAGTGGACTGGACACTAGTCACATGGTGACTGGATGCTAGGATCCTACATTCGGTCAGTGGCAGCAGAGAGCATGCAGGTGTCGGTCATCGACCGGAAACTAGCGCTAAAAGTGAGCGGACACTGGCAGGGTGCATCCGGTTAGGCTGACATATGGTGACATAGGTGACGTAGAAAAGTTGGAGAAGGACCGAACACTGATGCTGTGTCTAATCATGATCGATCGGACGCATCCGGTCACGACTGGAACCTTACTAGAAATAATCAGACACTAGGGTCCTGCGTCCGGTCACTTTGAACAGCTACGTCCGGTCATCACTTGACCATTGAGATCAAGTGACTGAGGTTGAATGGAGGTGACATGTGGCAAGCATCCATTGACCGGATGCTGAGGTCCTGCGTCCGGTCGTTTCGACCGGTGTGTCCGGTCACCCCGAGTTTTGCCCAGTGAAGGGGTAAAGGCTAGTTTAGCTCGTGGGGCTATAAATAGAAGGGTGTCTCGGCCATGGCTAGTGATGAGCACCTCGGGGGACTTTGTGTCCATGCTTGTGAGTACTTAGGAGCCCTCCATCTCACATATGCTTGATAGTGATCATCCGATTGTGTGAGAGCGATTCTAGTGCGATTGCATCATGAGGTTGCATTGAGTGGCACTAGGTGATCGAATTGCAAGCTGGTGGTGTTTGTTACTCTTGGAGGTTGCCACCTCCTAGATGGCTTGGTGGTGGTCTCCATCGAAGCTCGCAAGAAGCTTGTGCGGTGCTCCAGAGAAGAGCTTTGTGAGGGGCATTGTGCTCGCCCCGCGGGAGCCACGAAGAGCAACTCTAGTTGAGCGTGTCATTGAGCTGCCCTCACTTTCAGGGTAGGTTCTTATGGTGCCCGATGTGCGGGCTTGGCAGGAGATGCCAATTAGCCACCGAACCACCAAGTGAGTAGTCGACACAACAGGGACGTAGTGTGTTGGCAAGCACGTGAACCTCGGGAGAAAATCACCGTGTCAACCTTGTTCTTCCCGTTGGTTTGCAATCCCTTTACACAAGCTTTTGATTACTTTTATATACATTGTGCTTGTGTAGTTGCTCTTGTAATTAGTTAGCTTATGTAGCTCACTAGTTACCTTTTTGCTTGTGTAGCATAGAAGTA